>NC_056744.1:1293512734-1293607734 GCF_019279795.1 Protopterus annectens | reverse complement strand
AGCTGTCCAGACACTGAAAACTATATAAACAGAGTAATGCAACTGTGAACCAGTTACAGTAATACAGTAGTCTGGAAAGGTTCACAACTGGTTCTGTCCAGGCCAAGCCATTCACATTGTACAATAGGGAAGACAAACTGGGCGACAGGATAAAAAAAACAACCAAGGAAGCCTTCTGCAGATGATGATTTCAATGAATCCAATAAGTGAAGAATAATCACGAAGTGAGAACCGTAATGTTAGCGCTTTATTGATATACAAGAACTTTCGGATGGCGTTGTAGCCTTCCTTCCTCAGACAAACAAATTATGCAGAGATGGACATTATTTAAATATGCACTTAATTACTCTATTAATGACCTCATAAGTGCAGACATTCCCATTATAAAATCTCGCATTCATTTTAAACCATCGTAACATCATTAAAAATGTATATGATACATTTAAACCATATACATATATTAATCTATTATACATTGTCTTACTATCAATTTAATGGAACATTAAAATACAACTTTAAAATAAAACATTAATGCCCACAAATATGCTATGCTAAATATACAATTTAAATCCATACTATGTATGTATATGCACTATGTTGCTACGTGCAAACTGCTTGATTATAAACGTCTAAAATTTTAAACTATTTGAACTATCCAGCACTTATTTCCCCTAATGGGATGACAATATATACTACATATGTAGCACCCCATAGGGTATAGAACGTAGCATGACATGATGGACTCTATATACCCTATCAACCCCCCCCAAACTACAAAAAATCAACTATATGTGTATATATATTACTAAAAACTGAGTGTAAATTAAATATAAAAATAAAACCTTAGTGTTAATTTAAAATTGAAATAAAAATAGATACAGTATTGCAGGAACTGTATGGAAACCATGAATTACCTCCTTAAAGCTAAATGTTTAAGAATACAAGTGAGGGAAATAGACTGGATAGAGAGGAAAAAGTGCTAGATAGTTCAAATAGTTTAAAATTTTAGACGTTTATAATCAAGCAGTTTGCACGTAGCAACATAGTGCATATACATACATAGTATGGATTTAAATTGTATATTTAGCATAGCATATTTGTGGGCATTAATGTTTTATTTTAAAGTTGTATTTTAATGTTTCATTAAATTGATAGTAAGACAATGTATAATAGATTAATATATGTATATGGTTTAAATGTATCATATACATTTTTAATGATGTTACGACGGTTTAAAATGAATGCGAGATTTTATAATGGGAATGTCTGCACTTATGAGGTCATTAATAGAGTAATTAAGTGCATATTTAAATAACGTCCATCTCTGCATAATTTGTTTGTCTGAGGAAGGAAGGCTACAACGCCATCCGAAAGTTCTTGTATATCAATAAAGCGCTAACATTACGGTTCTCACTTCGTGATTATTCTTCACTTATTGGATTCATTGAAATCATCATCTGCAGAAGGCTTCCTTGGTTGTTTTTGTTTCACCAGTTTGTTCAGCAGTTTTGGTTGTGGGCGACAGGATACCAAACAATCAGCAGTGTGTAATGCAGGTGTATACTTCAGCAGCATCTATCAACACACTGTACAAATTCAGTAGGTGGTAAAGACGTCATTTGACCACATGGGTTATAACTGCTACATAACATGGCATAACTGACACCATCACAAGCACACCAACAAACAGAAATGTTTGTATGGTGGGGGCAGTACTCCTGCATTAACCAGATCCAGGTCAGTAATGTATACATAGGTGAAGTATATGGTACCGTACATCCAGATACCTTAAAGCAGCTC
Organism: Protopterus annectens; assembly: GCF_019279795.1. NCBI lineage: Eukaryota > Metazoa > Chordata > Ceratodontiformes > Protopteridae > Protopterus > Protopterus annectens. Next base: position 1,293,605,934 of record NC_056744.1, on the reverse strand, counting down.
AGCCCTGATACCCCCATATTTTTTAGCAGCCTAGGTCATTATTGGTGCTTCCTGCTAGACTCAGTAATACAGGGCCATATACCACTGTTACATACACTGACATCTGGAGTGCATAAGGGTACACATGCATTGTGTAGGTGACACCCCGCATATATGTCCCCAGCCCCACCGCATGTGTGGGGGATACAACAGCAGTGGACTGATGGAAGCAATGGCAGTGTGATATACTCACAGCCCACTACAGAACAACCACCGACAGCATGACATATGTGCAAAGCTTGGTATGTAGGTGATGGACAGAGGCTGGAATACAGGCACATATGTTGACAACTGTTGTCATACACTAAGCAAGGTGCTGGTGTTACAGGATAGTCTGTAACATACCTTTAGTCAGGGAAATGAGGTTAGAAACAGACATGGATGTAGCCATATACCGATAAAACTCAACACACACACTGCCAGTGTAATATCTGACACAGGACCTGTGTGGTGGACAGACAAGACATGATAGGCATAGCTCTGGCCAGCATGAGGATAGGCCCACAGTTGTGTGCTATGCAGACAGACTGCATTCCAAGGTAAACTAGTATGTACACTCACACCCTGTAAAACCAGTACTATACAAAGTATAACACAACTCTACTCGCAGTCTGTCTGTAGTTCCTGATCCTCTTATAAATATATGGCTGCCCTGAGTATGCCAGTTCTCCTGTAAGGGGCATTGCTACCTGTTGTTGGTAGCACAGCTGCCCACACACAGGACGGATGTCCATCACATAGGAAATGTAAAGGGACCATGCACACATGATGTGGGAAATTATAGTAGGTGGTTGCCATGACAGTGTTAATCGGGAATAGTACACATGTGTAATCATGTATATCTGGATATCTGGATAAGTATATGTACATATATTTCCACCATATGTCCTGGACATGAAGTTTAGCCCAACCCCAGCCCGTATGATCCCAATGTTGTAGTTGAAGGGGATGTCAGGTATGTGTAGCAGGTATACTAGTGAACTATTGCTACTGTCATTGGGATTATCTTCACAGACATGGTGTGTGTGGGAGGTCACATCTGTTTATAACATGTGTGCCATTGGCAAGATGCACGCACTCGAGGCTCTCCTCAGTATGGAGAAAATCGATGTCTGTGCAGTAACAGAAACCTGGTTCAAGGCTACTGAGGGCACCCCAGCACTACCAGGTTATAACTCATACCATGCGTTTCGGCCCCAAAACTCAGACCGAAGCACAAAAGGAGGGGGAGTATCTATATTCATCAAAGATACCTACACCTCCAGGTTAGTGGCACTGCATGAAGCATCAGAAACCATCTATGTGCAACTAACAGCGGGCAAAACTGGCTTTCAGTTTGTAGCCTGCTACAGAACACCCTCCCCATTACAGGAACCCCACTTGGCATTCCTGAGAACACTGGAGAATATGAAGGTCTCTCCAAACACTATGTTATTGGGTGACTTCAACTACCCAAGCATTGACTGGGAAAACTACTCAAGCCCAAACACCCTCGCCCAACAGTTCCTTGAATTTATCAACTCTAACGCAATGGAACAACTGGTGGTCACTCCCACAAGAGGGAACAACATATTGGACCTGGTCATCACCAACATGGGGACTATATTTTCCACACCAGAGGTAAACCCCTCATTGGTAAGATCAGACCATAAACAAATCTCCCTTGACATCCATATCCCGCCCCGACCCCCAGCCAAGGAAATCACTGTAAAGAATTTCTCAAAAGCCAACTTTGCACTTCTCAAGACTGAGGTGGAATCCTTCAAAGCCCCTGGGCCAGAGGATAATACAGCCCAGTCTGCAGAATCCTTTACAAATGCATTCTATGAGCACCTGCAGGAATGCATGGATCGTGCTATCCCAAATAAAACCAAGACTCACTCCTCCAAAAACAGGAGACCAGTCTGGTGGACCCCAGCCATAAATAAGCTATAAAACAGAAGTAGGAAGCTACTACATGACAGAGCAAAATCCCAAAAAGGGAAGGCATCTCTGATCAGTATTAGCAAGAAACTTCGATCCCTCATAAAATCATCAAAGGCCAGCTTCGAAAGAAAAATTGCCCTAGACACTAAAGATAATCACAAGGCCTTCTTTAGTTATGTCAGGAACATGGGCGGAAACTCCCAGATATGCTCTGAATTGTTGCATAACGGTACAAAATATACCGAACCTACAGACATAGCCAACATCCTGGCAGACAGATTCAGCACAAACTTCTCCCCTTCCCCAAAGGAGCAAATGCCTATCCCAACTGAATGTAACCTCCCTGACATCACAGATGCACAGGTGAAAGCTGCCCTCTCCAAAGCAAAAAACACAGCATCTATGGGACTGGACAGTGTCCCAGGCTGTGTCTTAAACGAGCTCCAAGAAGAACTGAACCCTCACATTAAGTCACTGTTCAAACTTAGCCTTTCTACAGGATATGTACCCAAAGAATGGCGTACAGCTACAGTGGTCCCAATCCACAAAGGTGGTGCCACAACAGACCCCGGAAATTATTGCCCCATAAGCCTGACTAGTCTGGTCTGTAAAGCTATGGAGTGTATTATCATGGAACTCATAAACAAAGACATTGGGAGCCTCCAGACACTGGACCCTACACAATTCGGCTTTGTTAAGGGCAGATCTTGCCTCTTAAACCTAGTTGATTTCTTTGAAACAGTTACCAAAGCCATAGATGAGGGCAAGGTAGTCCACATTGCCTACCTGGACCTCGCAAAAGCCTTCGACACAATACCCCACTCGGGCATCATAAATAAGCTTGCCAGCTTAAATATCAACCCCTATATCACAAAATGGGTTGCAAACTGGCTCAGAGATAGAACCCACATGGTCAGAATCGCAGATGCCATGTCCGAATCCAAATCAGTTACAAGTGGCATCCCACAGGGCTCAGTTCTGGGACCTATCTTGTTCAGTATATACTTCTCTGAGGTTCTGGTTAACACGAGGGGATTATGGCTGACAAAGTTCGCAGATGACTGCAAACTGTGGGCCATAATCAAATCTCCAGCTGACACAAGCATCTTCCAAAAGGGTCTCACAGAGACGGATGCTTGGTGCCAGAACCACGGCCTCAAGCTAAATGCTAAAATGTGCATAGTCATCCCCTTTGGGAAAAACAAGGTGTCCACACATTACCACATAGGTGGTAATCCATTAAGTACGGAAGACATAATTAGAGATTTGGGGACCAACATAGATAGTAATCTCTCCTTTGATAATCACGTTGCCAAAGTGGTTAGAAAGACCTTCTATATAGCCCACCTTATCACGAAAGGGTTCGCATCTAGATCAAGAGAGGCCATTGTGCCCCTCTACTTGTCACTCATCAGGCCCATAATTGAACACAATGCCCCTTTTGGGATGTACCTTACCCGACACCTGCAGCAACTGGAGAGACCCCAAAAGTACTTCACCAAGAGGATCATGGGCTACAAACAGATGTCTTATGCAGCTCAACTAAAGAAACTCCAGCTCTACTCAGTAGCTTACCTCCTACTCAGAGGCAATCTATGCCTGACATACAAAGCCATGTCAAACCCAGAATTAATGGACATGCTCCACCTCAAAAAATCCAAGTCCCTTAGAGCTACACACTCCAGGGACCTAAACCTCAGCACAAAAATAAATAGGACATGCTGGAGGGACAGATTCATTTCCCAGAGGCGCCCCTCACTCTGGAATACAATCCCAATTCATGTTAGACATAGCCGCTCGCTGACCCTCTTCAAGCAAAATCTGGACACGTGGATGGGAAATCGTAAATTCACCCTAGGATCTCTTCTTTGTCCCTGCTAGACAGAGGCACAGTAAACTAATCTTAAAAGGGTACCATCTGAGACCTAGTTTACAGAGGCACAGTAGGCTAATCTATTAGGGAGGCGGAAGCCAAATACACTCTGGCTAGGCTTATAAATGCCCTAGGGCAGATAGCCTAGTATCTACCTATGAACCTATGAACCTATGAACCTAAGGACATCATTGTACAGTACCACTGCTAGCACGTAATGTCGCTGTGGACTGCAGCAGAGATATTGACCAATATATGTGGAAAGTGACACACTCTGTACAGTCCAGAGGTATACACATAAGCCCTTAGTGCTACACATGTGTTCCATGCTTGACAATATGGATGTAGACAGCCATCTAGATGGGTATGACACAATGACTTGTATATAATGTCCACTATAGGTTATACATTCACACACCCCTGTCTGGCCTGACACATTATGACCGCTGGTACAGGAGTGCCATGGCCACATACTACCCAATAGATATTGACATACATCTGCACTGCATCCCACTACCATGTCTGACATGCATGACTGTTAAGGGAGCCCTGGCAGTGGTACATCTGGCAAGTATCTGCACATGATATCCCACTGGGTATGTACACTAAGCTGCTAGGCATGTAACAATGCACTGTGCAGGCTGCAGGCAGACTGGCTCAACACTGGCCTACATCTCCTATGGGAAAATGCATATGTACCTGTATATAAAGCAGGCTCAGCATGCATGTCACAGCACAGGGTAAGATACACCAGTGTGAAAGTGCATACCCAAAACCAATGTGAACACAGCCACATATGGTTAGCTAGTATGATATTACAGTATATGGATTATCTGTTCTACACCATCCTCATATGTGCCACTCACAGACTGACCCTGCATATAATGGCCTGCTACACAGTTTCGTCTGATGGCTGTCTGTGGTATGGGACACATGTCTATATGGCTCTACAAACATGTACACCAATACAGTACCATACAGTGGAGCAGCATGTAACATCTGATAGAAGGGGAACTAGAACAATGAAATCTACCACAGTCTGTACACAGGCTAAGGTAGATATTAACAATATACGCACACTGTTGACATTCACCATAGGTACACAGACCTCAGTGCTGTACAAACATCCACAGAACGTCCAGGTAATGTCATTAAATGTAACCCCTACTGTACAAAACATGTGTAGCAGTTGGATATATCACTGGCTTGCTCTCAGATATGATGACACTAATTATGGTGTACAGCACATATGCACCACTTCTTGCACGACATATATACAAAGGTTGACAGAGGTGTGACTGGAAGCACATGCACAAGGCCAATATTGACATGTTGCTGTGATAACCGCATACATTTACTGTTGTTACAGGGTTTGTTGCAACATATGTCCTATGAGGGATATGACGTCAGTGACTATCACGGCTTTCACCATCTACAGACTACAATCCTCACACTACCTTCTGCAGTCCACAGCCAGATGCTCCATGGGTGACACATGCAACCATAGACACAACACTGCCCAGGCTGCAGATGACCCTGCAGATGGGGATTCCTCATAAACATGGAACTGACATGGCAGGTATTGAGACATGTACGACAGCCATATCCACACAAACACTGTTAAACCAACATTACTCCAAATGCAGTATAGAAGCACTTACAGTCTGTAGTCAGGTCAGGCACATCCCCCTCCACCCCTCCAGTTTGTTGCACTGTTTCCACAGAGTATGTTGTTAGAGGTAAACCCAAATCCATCTGAGATGCTGTTTGCCACCTGACAGATCTAGTTCCTGCTCACAGTGGTGAAAAGGGCCAACACCACCATGATGTTCCTAGATACTGGAGTGTGTTTCCATACAATTGGCTATGGCAATGTTACCATAGCTGTTTCACATGCAATCAGCTAGTTGAGGGCTGCAATTTGTGCAGAGGACATCAGCTGATCATGAGCAGCACTTAAAATACACATGCTGCTGCCTAAGCAAAGCAGGTGTAGGTCTCCACATCCACCAGAGAGGGGGTGGGAGAGGCAGACAGAGGCAAAGACATGTCAAGGAGGGGTGGGAGGGTAAAACTGAAACAAGTTTGTGTCACACACCTACCAGTACAGGGTATCAAAACCCTGACAACTATGCAGTGCTATCACAGTTTGATGCAGTTACTGGATGCACCACATGGGTTACTTGTTATGGAGCACTCAGAACATATATGTGATGGTGAGTGACATCTGCAACAGGGATACAGTAGATGTATAGTAGGTGACATACATGTGCCTGTCCGCAAGAACAGGTGCCAGCATCAACACAGCCACACTTTCACAGGGACACGCAAACATTGGCACACTTGGCAGGACCAAGAGTACAACTCATCGGTAGTGTGATTGCCACATCACATCACTGTGCAGGTATCACATGCACCACACAGATCATACGGGAGCTGTATGGACAAAGGGTATGGGGAGGTGTCTGACATCAGACAGCATGCTGCAGTATGCCCATGGGGGTTGTAGGGAGTGTGGATATGAACATATGCAGCATGCAACACAAACACATAGGGTGCCAGTACTGACATGCATGGGTGCATGTCTGCACAGGTATGTGGTGTTCCCCTGTGCCAGATATCTGTCCAAGGCTAGGCGATGGGTGTACCTTGGCATCAGGCCACATGACGATGGTCTGCATTATCGCTCAGGGATGTAGTGACTGCATTTGCCCATACAGGTGTGTATTGTATCCCCCATCCAGTCACTTGGGTGACTATTGTGTGTGGACAATGCTGTGTACTGCTTGCCATGTATGTGTTCCTTAGTCCATGACATGGATGGTGTCTGGGATGTGCACACCTCCCACATGCATGTACAGTGACATATGGAAATGTACCTGGGGTGTCCGGCCCATGTTGTGAACACAGATTATCATCAGATGTGCCAGTCCTGCCCACCTGTGGCGGGAACTGGTAATGGCCAGCAGGTTTACCCTGCACCTACACTGAGAGAATGCTAACAGCATTCCCTGGTGTCAGTGGCATCTGTCCGCACAGGGCAAGTTGTCAGGCATGGTATGTCGGTTGTGGGTCACATGTGATGGCACCACAAGTGGTGCAGGTGTCCATTGGGGAATATGGGGGAGGTGCACTCTCTGCATGTGCATGCATATTGGACAGATGGACAGGGTGACATGCCCTCTGTAGCCCACTGCTGTCACTCCATAGTTACTATCAGTGGCCAATAATGCAGTGTACTATCCACATATTGGCTGTTACCTAGGCTTGTGTGTGTGTATGACACATGGGTTGAGTGTGATCTGGGTAATACCGGGATTGCTAACTGTGATTGCCTGGCCTTGATGTCACATGTATGGGTATGACTTTGCACCCCAGCCTCTCAGCCATTTCACATCACATCTGTTATCCCTGTACAGTGGACACTGTGATATATAGTAGGACCACCATACAAGAAATATGCAAAACCCACTCCACATTGGCCCCACAGTCACAACCACCTCTACACATGATGTGGGTTACAAACACACACACACACACACCTGTCATGTTTGGGAGTAGAACCCCTACCTAACTAGTTTATTATGCAACAGCACTATGCATTTATAGTATGCACCCCTGATATTACTGGAGTACTTTTTCCACAATAGTGTATTTCACAATGACTGACATCAGCAGGATTGCCAAAGTAGGGTCTTGGAAATTGACTGTGAGTGACTACATAGACAGTGAGACAAAAAAAATCCACAACTGACATGTGTGGGTACAGAACCCCTTAATGGAGGTCTATTTCACACTACAGCATTGAGCTGTTATAGGACACACCACGGGGATTACTAGAGAACTCCTTCCCCAAAGGTGTATTTCACAATGAATGACATCTGCAGGATTGCCAAAGTAGGGCATTTGAAATGTATTGCGAGTGACTAGCCTAAAATGCATTGCTCCCTACATAGACAGTGACACACATAATACATCCAGAACTGCCATGGGTGAGGATGGAACCCTACCACGGTTCTAATTCACACTACAGCAGTATGTGCTAAGGAGACTACTGGGCTCCAGCCTTTCCAGAGGTGTACTTCTTGGTACGTGACATCAGCAGCCTTGCCAAAGTTGGGTATGTGAATCATAAGTGGTGTGAGTACCCTAAAAAACATTGCTCCCCTACACAGTCAGACATGCACACAAACACTTACTTGGTTTGGGGTTGGAACTCCTACCTAACTAGTTTATCACACTACAGCATTACACAGTTATGGGATGCACTGTAGAGGTTACTGAGCTACAGCTTTCCCAGAGGTGTATTTCTAAGTGTGTGACATCAGCACCCTTGCCAAAGTTGGGCATGTGAATTGTAAGGGGTGTGAGTAGCCTAAAAAAGGCATTGCTCTCTACACAGTCAGACATGCACACCAACACACACACCCACCGGTTTTGGGGTTGGAACTTCTACCTAACTTATTCATCATACTACAGCGGTATGCAGTTACAGGATGCACTACAGAAAATTCTGGGCTATATCCTTCCCAGAGGAGTATTTCTAGGTGGGTGACATCAGCAGCTTTGCCAAAGTTGGATATGTTACTCGTAAGGAGTGTAAGTAGCCTTAAAGGAATATCTCTCTACACAGTCAGTGACAGACAGACACACACACACATGCACAGTTGCCAAGTCTGGGGTTTGACCTCCTACCTCACTACTTTATCACACTATAGCAGTACGCAGTTACAAGATGCACTATGGAGATTACTGGGCTACAGCTTTACCAGAAGAGTATTTCTAGGTCAGTGGCATCAGCAGCCTTGCCAAAGGTGGGTATATGAATTGTAAGGAGTGTGAGTAGCCTAAAAGGCATTGCTTTCTACACAGTCAGAGAGAGACCGACACACACACAAACACTGACACACACTTACAGTTGCCAGGTCTGGGGTTAGAACTCCTGCCTAACTAGTTTATCACACCACAGCAGTACGCAGTTATGGGATGCACCACTGAGATTACTGTGCTGCAACTCTCCCAAATGTGTATCTCACATTGGATAACCTCAGCAGACTTGTCATAGTAGCGCTATGAGGTGGGCGGTGTGTGCATGGGCCATAACCCATTCATGTAGGGGTGACACGCAACATGTGACCACACACGGGGTCATATATCACAGATATGTGTATACAGCTACTAAATGACTGCGTCCTTGTACAGTCATGTTGCACAGCTGGCACGTGCACCACATAGTCTGTGGTGCTGACAGGTACTGGTTGCTAGTATCTGCAGTGAGTGACATCTGCACCTAATGTGTTTGGGGCCCTTTAGCTGTGTGCTGGGTGGGACAGGCCTGGATGGCTACTTGTCACAGTCACCCTCTTCCACACATCTATGTCCATCTCCCCTTGGCTTATTATAGTGTGTTGTCCTTACATATATGTCTGTATTCCTATCCACTGTGCATGCAAGGCATGAGTGATGCATACTGACATGTGTCTGCACTAACAATTGCAACTGCCGGATATTTCTGGTCCACTGGTGTTTGCATACATGATGTGTTTAAGTGTGTGAGCATGCCCAGTATGAACTTTCAGTATGTTGATGACTGACATTGCCTTCATTTCTCTAAGTGTGTGAGCATGACCAGTAAGGCCATCTATATTGCTTGTGTGGATCATGTCCAGGTGGCTTGTACTGTAGTGCTGATCTTTGTGTTTTACACTGGCGGGTAGCATGCTGTGTCTGCAGGGTATCCATTGATCATTTGGCATTGACTGTTGCAACATGTCTGCATAGCGGGGGAAACACCTGACTATTTTTATGTTTCTACACAGGATTGGGGGGGAACGCACCTGACTGTTCATAGGTTCATAGGTTCATAGGTAGGTACTTGGCTATCAGCCCAAGGACCTATGTAAGCCTAGCCAACAAGGTTCCCTGGCTTACACCACCCAAGAAAGTTCTTTTCCTGTGCCACTGTCGAGCAGAGACATGGAAGTGAGCCCTCGGGTGTATTTCCTATTTCCCATCCACTCATCAAGATTTTTCTTGAAGAGTGCTAATGAAGAACTTTGCTTGACATAGATGGGTAGCCTGTTCCATAGTATGGGAAGTCTCTGGGACAGGAATCTATCCCTCCAGCATGTCCTGTTTATTGTGCTGACAAGGTTTAGGTCCCTAGAGCATGTAGCTTGGAGGGATTGGGATTTCTTTAGGTGTAGCATGTCCAACAGCTCTGGGTTTGACATAGCTTTATATGTTAGGCAGAGATCACCTCGGAGTAGGCGATATGCTACGGAGTAAAACTGGAGTTTTTTGAGGCGGTCAGTCTAGGGCATTTGTTTGAGGCCAGTAATCCTCTTTGTGAGGTACTTCTGTGGCCTTTCCAGCTACTGCAGATGTCTTGTGAGGTACATTCCAAAAGGGGCATTGTACTCTATAATGGATCTAATGAGTGTTGAGTAGAGGGGAACAATGACCTCTTTTTTTCCTGGCTGAGAACCCTTTTATGATGAGGTGTGCCATGTAGAAGGACTTCCTGACTACTGTGGCAATGTGACTATCAAAGGAGAGACTACTGTCCACCTGGGTCCCAAGGTCTCTTATCACACATTCAGTGTTAAGTAGATTGCTGCCTATGTGGTACTTCGTGGGTACAGAGTTTTTACCAAAGGGGATGGCACTGCACTGTTTGGCATTGAGCTTGAGGCCATGGCTCTGACACCAGGCATCTCTCTCAGCAAGGCCCTTCTGTAGGATGTCCACATCATTTGGGGACTTGACCATGGCTCCTAGTTTGCAGTCATCTGCGAACTTCATTAGCCAGAGGCCTTCTGTGTTAGCCTGTACTTCAGAGAAGTAGATACCAAACAGGAGAGGTCCCAGGCCAGAACCCTGTGGTACTCCACTTGTCACTGTTTTGAGGTCAGATTTGGAGTCTCCAACTTTTACAGTGTGGGTTCTGTCAGTGAGCCAGTTGGCACTATTACTATATTTCTATGTAGGATGGGGGGGCACAACTGACACTTGTACACATTTGCTAGGACTGTACTGGTATGTCATGCACTCCATTTCAGTCAGTAGTCTTTCCTATCATGCTGGCTAGGCCATACCAGTGTACTACAGTTCTTATCTTTGGATTACCTGCATATTAGTTTCTGACTTCCTAGCCTTCACAACTGACTTCCCACTACCTGGCCTGCTGTGGTCTGTCTGTGTAGGCCTGGGGAGGTGGTTACGCATAGCCCTCATTCAGAGACCATAGTACAGCATTTGTTTGTGTTTTTCTACACCTGTCCTGCTGGCTGTGATTGTTGTTGGGTATGTGACCCCCCCTCCTTACTGGCATGTGTGAGTCCCTTATCTTGTGGGTGTCCCAGTTCTGAGAGTGGTGCTGCTTGTCTGCCTATGTCAGATGCACATAGTACACTCCATATGCATGGTTAGGCACAGGTAGTGTAATGCTTGGCATCCCTTTTACTGTATGTGAGAGTCAGAGAGAGGTGATATTCCCTGGGTCCCTCCCATGTCAGAGTATGTGCTATGCACTGCCTCTTTGCCAGGGCCAGGGCATACTGGGCGCACCTCCTTCTGCCTACTGGGACAGGCTCAGGTTGTTCCACCTCTAAGTCAGTCTGTGCCTGTGCAGGCCTTGGCATTGGTGGGGGGCTGTGTGGCCCTGCCCCATGCTGCTCCTGCTGCAACTGTTTCCGCAGGATTATATTGTGTAGCATGACACATACAAGGAAGATTTGGGTACATGTAGTTGGTGAGTACTGCAAGACTCCACCGGATGTGACCAGGCACTGAAACCATGACTTGAGCATCCCAAACACACGCTCTATTATGATTCTTGCTTGTGCGTGTGCCTCATTATGGAGTTCTTGTTCGTGTGTGTATGTGTTTCTGATGGGTGTCATCAGCCATGGCTCCAGTGCGTATCCAGCATTCCCCACTAGGTGACCGTGTAGGATGTCCCCATTGGCAAATCTCTGGTACAGCTGCATCAGATGACAGATGTGGGAATCATGATAGCTTTCAGGGCAGCCAGCACACACTTTCAGTATTATGCCCTGGGCATCGCACATGACCTGGCAGTTGATGAATGGGAAGCCCTTGTGGTTGATGTAGACCCTACCCTGCTCACCAGGTGGTGCTTTGATGTGTATGTGCATGCAGTCTATTGTGCCCACTACCTCAGGACATTCTGCTATTTGGCAGAAGAGATGCATATTGCTGGCCAACGCCTCACAGGTGATGGGGAAATATACGTGTTCACCGACATGTGCTGACATGGCATCCAGGAAATGGTGGAGTACCCTGGATGCTGATGCCTGTTAAATCCCCATCATATCCTCAGTTGGCCTTTGGAAGGCACCTGTAGCTACTATTCTTAGGCCTACATTACCTTGGTATCCACTGGGATGGGTTCCCCTCTGTTAGTTCTGTGTGTCAGGTGTGGCCGGCACAGCTCAACAATTTGCTGTAGGAGGTCCCTGTCCACCCTATAGTGATCCACTATCTCCAGCTCATGTAGCCCTTGGTAGGTTACCCTGGTCTGTACACTCTTCTCCAGCTCCTCACTGTGGGTTGGTCAGCCGCATTCACATCCTCACCACCCTCAGCCTCTTCCACAAGTTGTATGATAGCTATTGCAGCCCCTAACATTTTGCTGTTGTGAGTGTTAAAAGTTCCCCGCTTCTTTACACTGGTGGTGTTGGGTGTGGGAAAAATCAGAGGGGTAGGTATTTGCATAGTTTATAGTAGTGTTCTGGTGTGGGCTGGTCTGCTGCCTGTGTAATAGGCTGGTTCCAATACATTTTATCTGGCAGCTAACCTTGATTACCTTCCTACTGCTGTTTTCCCTTCCCATTGCCCTTCTGTTTCAGCCCGGGGGTGCACCGTGCAATTGGTGTACTCCAATATGCAAACTGCCACTATTTCCTGATTTAACTTCCTTTATCTTCCTGTAGATCCCAGTGCACAGCATGCACACCCACTTACACTTTGTCAAAAGTGCTAGGCAGGTTTAGATACACCCCCTAGCTTAGCTGTGCTAAGCTAGGAACAACCCCGAGCCACAGGGCTCCAATCCACTTACAGTATGCCTGACACACCCACCCATGATGTCACCTACCTCCAGTGGTGTCGGTGACTTCAGCAGGAGACAGCTGAATGGGTGGGGCCAATGGGAAGGGGTGTGGTCAACTAGAAAGGGATTGGGATATGCTCAAAACCATAACAACTGGAACTTTAATTAAATATGCTGCCCTGGGTGCCAAACCATCATTACGAAAGTCCAATCAAGACAAAATGAAGTGTAGAAGAAAAAAATATTTCAATGCATTGGCTACATGACAACTTATTTAATATCTAGATGGAAACACAAAGGTTGTGATGCATGAAAAAATAAATTACTTTTTAAATACATTACTGGAATGCCAGTCAGAATCAATTATAATAACAAAAATCAAGCAGCACTCAACTCAAACCACTTCTCCTTGCACTTTAGTTGTAATTATAATTTATATTCAGCTTTATAAAATTACCAAGTAACATGCTGAAAGTAGCAATCTCTGTGTGATACCCCCACTTATAAAAATGTTTCTTATCTAAAAAAAGATCTGCTGCCTGACAACAACTATCTACTTGCTTCATGTGGAAGACATGATCAATGTAAAAAATGAACAGTAAACAAGAAACAAGCTCAAGATAAACTGCTTAAAGGATTACTGCACAAGTTATGGACCACACATGATAGATTGGCATTCTGTTTAGTTTACGGGTAAAGCCTGCAAAGATGACTGCAAGTCTCTAACAAATGTAATGAGCTTCTGAAAATACTGTAATCCTGTCCTTTATTACAAGTACTGTCATATGCATTTCAATACCTAAGGTTTATAGGTTATCTAGTTATGTAAATATTCTCTGCATGGCAACAACGAAAAGGCTTTCAATGTTGGTAATTCTTTAACAGTATGTTTATTAAAGCTTACTTGCATATTACAATCTCCAACAAGCTTACTTGATGGTCATTAAAGCATTGCTACTTAAACATAGAGCAAAAGGGCACTGTGACAGCATGCATTTTCTGAATAATAAGAAGCATAAATCAACAGTATAAAAATATGACAGAAAACCAGAACATTCTGTAAAATCAAGGACAGATGAAAAACCATGGTCATACTTGTGGCTAGTTAGATAGGTTATCTAGTTATGTAAATATTCTCTGCATGGCAACAACGAAAATGCTTTCAATGTTGGTAATTCTTTAACAGTATGTTTATTAAAGCTTACTTGCATATTACAATCTCCGACAAGCTTACCTGATGGTCATTAAAGCATTGCTACTTAAACATAGAGCAAAAGGGCACTGTGACAGCATGCATTTTCTGAATAATAAGAAGCATAAATCAACAGTATAAAAATATGATAGAAAACCAGAACATTCTGCAAAATCAAGGACAGATGAAAGCCATGGTCATACTTGTGGTCTACCTTGGATGGGGGAATACTCTGCACACTTACCCTGCATAACTGCTCTTTGCCTTGCTTGGACACATCCAGAGCCACTACAATGGGGAGTAGGATGCAACAAGTATATCACAATTTGAAACATCTCTGGCTGACAGTGATGGCTCTGACACTCATACCTCACAGCAAGAAATCTGGACAAAGCCATGCATAGAAGTGGGACACAGGCCCAAAAATAAGGACAGTTTTTAAATATTGCTCTTATAAACTTAGAAAGTAGTAGGTCTTGCATTAGTATTAATTTTATGAATGGCATGAAATCTGAAACTCAAATGCCTGCCTTTTTTTTCTAACTTCAGTCTTTAATGATGTGCCACTAATTTGCCAGAAAACTGCAATTTTATGAAAAACAGACCAAAAATGTGATGCAAAAATATAAAATTGCCACTTAATACAGCTGGGAACCTGTCAAAGAAGGGACACGTTTTTAATATTAGTACTGTTAACTTGAGCAGCTGACAAAATAAGAGCATCTACATGCATTTCTGAAATTAAATTAATCTATAACTCTGATCATTACAGCTATTTATAATTGTAAACCCTCCACATTTTCTTCCAAAATTGCCATTTTGCAGAGGGATTATTAGGGGGAGAGCAACATTTTGAGCCAAAATTGGGGACAGTTGAGAGGTTTGGATATTCCTAATTCTATAAAGCAAATTATTTACATGTACCTCTCAGCCTCTTAATGCAGGAAATCTGGACAAGGCCAAATATATTGGGGGAAACATACAAACAGTACTAAAAATTGCACTTGTATAAACTTAAGACAGTTAATAGAATAACAGGTCTTGCTTTAGCATGCATTTTTTTGAAGGTTATGATGTCTGAAACTCAATGTCTGTCATTTAGTAACTTCATTCCTAAATGATTTGTCAGAAAACCACAAATTTTATGAGGAACAAACCAAAAATAAAAAACAAAAATCTATTCATTCTGCAAAAATCTGGACAGTTGAGAGGTATAATTCAGCTGGGGCCGTCTATGAGTTTGCCTTTCCCCCCTCACAAAATCATCGTCGAATGGAGCCTCCCCCTGCAGCCATTCCAGTGTCCCATTCCTTGGTTATTTTGCCCCATTTACCATAAATACTGTAATGTGCATACTGCTTTACTTCTGCGATGATTTGGATTTCATTTGAAAGTTTTATTTTGCATTTTACAGCACAAACTTTATTAGATATCTGCTAAACAAAGCAAGCAGTATCACAATGAAAATAGACTTAGCATTAAAACTTCTCTGCCTTGAAACTCACATTCATTGAAACAGCATTGAAACCCACATTCAAAGAAAATACATTTTGCCAGTGACAGATAGATTAACTTTGGGCTGTTTTCAAAATCATAGGCCTCTTGAACACGAAACATACACATGCTCTTTGATACACCTCCCTGGTTGTATTAAATTATATTCCTTGTACAATACAGTACAGTTGTTAGAGGGTATTTTAAATTTATTGTTTTGAACATTTTTCCAGTAAACAATGAAACAAAATGAACGCACCATTAATGACAAAACTGCCCAATTCAGAAAATTTCCATCATAAACAAGTCTACTCAAACTTCTACAGTCCATCAGTATCAGTAAACATGCACACTCTGAAGTAGTAAAATTCATCTAAATAATTCCACATTAAAGAAATCTGTAGCTAATGAAGAGGTTGCTGCTAGCAAACAACTTTATATGTCATTGTTTCATCTACAAATAAAGTGCCTGTTGCCCTTGAGGAATAAATTGCCTGTGTTGCATTAAAAAAATGATAAGTTAGTAATATCACAATAGGGAATGGATGGCAAACTGATTACAGGTTCATAGTTACTAGGTATCTTTACAACACAGTACAGTATCAGCAATGCATCTACCTACTGTGGGAGCAGAACCCACAACCTTCTGCATCAAAAGCAAGTACACTACCTGTTGTGCTATTAGCAATGCAAGGAGACTCAGCATAAGCAGCACTAAACTTTTGTTGCCCTGCAGCTCTCAGCTCCTTGTAAAATCTACGACACTCAGCTGTATCTCTGAACTTTGCAACACAAGAAATTTGGAAAAAGCCAACATTTATGGGTGGGGTGGTCAAAAGCCCAAAATCCAGGGACACATTTTAAACATTGCTTGTATAATGCTGGAAAGTTGTTAGAATAAAATGCTGTGTTTCCACCATACATTTCACTGCCAAGTCTTGAACCTAGGGGACCCTGTGCGAAACAGTCAGAGTGACATACCACTATGCCAAATCATCTGTTTTGTGAAAGAGAGGAAGACTGAAACTTAAATGGCTACCATTCAGTGAATTCACTTCCCATAGCTGTCAACCTCCTAGTACAAAACACCTGAACAAAGCCAATAATGGGGGAATACAGCCCCCAAACATATTCAGTGAATTCAGTTCTCACCATAGCTCTCAACCTTAGCACAAAAAACCTGGACAAAGCCAATAATGGGGGGATACAGTCACAAAAATAGGGACAAATTTCAAATATCCATGTTATAAACTTAGAAAGTTGCTAGAATAAAAGTGTTCGTGTTACCATGTACTTTCTGAAGAATATGAAGTCTGAAATTCAAATGCCTGTTTTATTTAACATTTGTTAACCAGGAAAGTCTGACTTGGAACAAAAGCCAATTTTCAGCAGAACAGGCACATGTTCTTTATAAGATGGGAAGACATGCAGACTCTACACCAAAGGCACCCCAGTCAAGAATCAAACAAAAGAACCTGTAGCTGTTAGGCAACAATGCTACCAGTGTACCACAGGAAAAACAAACACACATAAACCACAGATTTAATGAGGAACAGAACAAATATGAGGCAAGCATCTGCAAATTTTTTACAAATGGTGGTGGGTAGGGAATTCAGGCCCTTGCTACCTGCACCCAAGGTACAGGGTTCAAGCCTGAGTATTCTCTACCCACCACCATGTGTTCTCTCTAGCCACCAGTATATAGCAACTGGGGCATCTCACACACACACACACACACACACACACACACACACACACACACACACACACACACACACACACACACACAATCCAGTCTTCTGTTTCACGGCAGCTAATTCCCCCTGAAAACAAGCTCCTCTCTAGTCCTCTTCTGCTGGTTTCTTCCCCTCCTCAGCCTGTGCATGTTAATGGCCAGTTTCTGGTTTGAGCTCTGTGAGAATAGGCTGGAGGCTCCAGCCTGCCGATGATACAGTCTGGTTTCCTTCTCATCTGTGTGGTCATGACCGCACAGACTTCTGGGCTGGCAGGGTGGAGATGCCTCTCTCATCTATCTGGACTGCCTAACATAGCAGTCTGGAGTTCTGTGAGTACCCAGAAACTCCAAGCACGCATGCGTGGAGTTTCGGGAATCACATTTTTTTTAATTATCTTGTACAGGTGTGGGGATCTTTCTTTTGTACAGGTGAGGGATTTTCTTCTTTCTATAGGTGGGAGGGCTGCAGTCCTGCAGTCCTATACCATGAGCTGCCCCTGCCTACCTCCTAGTCTTGCACTTGGCTATTCATACTCTTACACTGTTGGGACCTGACTCACATGCTGGAGAAAACTAGGATTCACTATCCTTCCCCTCATTTGCATAGGATTGCCTGCTAATACATAGTTACATGTGTCACACTGAGCCTCAACCCCTTAGCTACCACTATTCACTGGTTGGGTTGTCTTTTGCCTGCCATTGACTTGCATGGCAGGATACTGATTTTAACCGGAATGCTTATTTTAGGTTTATTTTCTTATTTTCCCTCTGATCCCATTTGTGTGCCGCTGCCCTATGCGTTAACAGCCGTGATCGGCGGTAATAAAATAAAAGTTGTATTTTGTATGTTTTGCATTGTTTGCAATGCCAATGGCCTTATACTTGGCCATTGGCATGCTTCCTTAATGATATGTAGCCTTTATTTGGGGCTGTCATGCCCCCTTTTTGGATTTTGCAGAACCGTACTCGGTTACTAACCGAGTACATTTCTGCATATTACACTAGTCCTGCACACCCTGATTCCAGCTTCCTGGATAGCAGATTTACCTCATTTGCATGGTTTTCACCTGCAAATGGGGTAATTTGCATACGGGGGCTGGGAACGTGCAGCACTAGTGCTAGAGTGCTCGCACACGTCAAACGAGCATGTACGTGGATAGCTCGGCTGCCATATTGCCAACATTACCCATTACACTGATCATGCATGCCGTGCAAGCTTTTGAGAATCCGGGGACTTGTTTAAAATTACATTTTCAAACTACTGTAGAAATACAGATTAACTGAATATACTACTCTATTTATTCTAAGCTACTAATTAAACAAAGAGACAAAGCCAGATCCCTATACTTATCCTCCAAAGACAAAACCATGCTTACCACTTACCAGCAACTAAGAAACCAAACTAAGAAAAAAATAAACCATGATAAAAAAGCCTGCTTTTAATCTTCTCAACAAAAGCACATTCAAAACCCACAAAACTTTTGACAATCAGCTACCTCCTCAACCCTGGTAGACCCACCACCCCCTCTCCTTCTACATCAAATACATCTGAACCCATAACTACACAGTTCAATTCATACTTTATTAACTTTGTCTCCACCCTTCTAAAAAGCCATCAACACTCACCACTCACAATCCCCTCCCTGGTATCTGGAACAGCAGAATCCTTCTGTTTTAAACCTATTCAAACATCCTACATAAAAAAAAAAATCTTCTAAGCAAACTAAAATCCTGCTACCTTCCTGCCGACCAGCTACCAAATGAGCTCCTAAAAATTGCTGCCCCAAATATTGCCTACCCTATCTCAATTCTAATTAATCACTCCATCTCTGAACACTATGTACCCCAACTCTGGAAAATAGCTCACATCATTCCCCTCCACAAGGGTGACCCCTCTAGAGAAATCGCTACCTACCGCCCCATAGCAATCCTCCCTCCCATAGCCAAGATCCTTGAGAAATGTATTCAACAGCTCCTAAACCACCTTACATCAAATAACCTTCTAGCAGACACCCAGCAGGTTTTCCACCCCACGTATAGTACTAACACTGCCCTAATAACATTCACAAACACCATCCACCAACTTATGAGCAATGGTCAACTAGACTCTGCAATTTTCCTGGACACGTCAAAAGCTTTTGACACTATCTCCCACCAACTATTTCTTAACAAAATTGCCACTTACAACCTCAGTCAATTAACCCTAACATGGTTCCACAGCTATCTATCAAACCGGCAACAGGCTACTAGATGATACCACTCTCTCTTTCCTCTACTGACTGTTAACACTGGTGTACCCCAAGGGTCCATACTAGGCCCCCTTCTTTTCATCATCTTTACAAATAACCTTATGTCTGCAACACAACTAACCTCAATCATACAATATGCCGACGATACAACCCTTATCATATCAGCTCCCTCCTCGCTCGAACTCCAGGACAAGAGGCAAAAAGCATTTCAATAAACTGAATCATTCCTTTCTAGCCACCAACTCATTCTTAACCCTAAAAGGAGTAAGTTAATTATATTCAGAAACAAATCTAACAAAAACAACTCTCAACCCCTCTCTATTCTATCCACAAACAGCAGTAAAATTGAGCCAACTAACCAATCCAAACTCCTAGGTATTGCCATAGATGACCGACTAAAATATGACATCCATATATCCCAAACAATCAAAAAAGTCCATGCTAAACTCTGCGCTCTCTATAGGGCTAAACCTTATCTAACTCTACAAGCCAGACTAGCCACTGCTAGGTCTCACTTTCTATCCATTCTTTTATACTGTTCACAAAATTTCACCAACTTACTCAAAGCCGACCTCCAAAACATTGGGTCCTGCTACAACAAAAATAGCTAGGTTTACCACCAATCACCCTCATAAAGCTCATCACTGCATTGCTCTAAAACAACTGAACTGGCTCGAACTCCCAAACCTCTTAACACTAAACCAACTCTCCCTCACCCACAAAATTATTCAAAACCCAAATGACTGAGGTGCAATTTCATCCCTGGTCCAACTACATGTCAGCAACAGATCCCTCAAGTCCACCAATAGATCACTGCTCAAAATTACACAGTCTCATAACACCCATGGAGACACCCTCTATTCAAACAAAATTGCTAACTACTGGAATTCCCTTCCACTAAACATACAAAGCACTCCCTCCTATCCTGCTTTTAAACTAAAACTGAAAGAATACCTTATAAACAACTGTCTATGCCCCTGTTGCTCTCCTGGATAACTCTTACTGCTCAGCACCACCTCACCTTTTCACCTATATACAGACCATTGTTTTTTCTCTCTTCCTGCATCAATATCTGTCTACCCTTGTCTAAAGTCTTTTCTCTCGTTCCACTTTTGCTTTTGTCTACCCTCTTCTACTCTTTCTCACTAATTTATCTAGTTACAAACTCTAGCTTTTCAATTTCTTACTTAATCTGTATTTTTTTTAATTTCCTCTGAGTTCCACATGCAAACTATTAGCTAGTTTTTACATTATGTACATATACAGTATATGCACTCTAATGTCAAGTACTATAGATGCTGTGCTATTCTGTTGAAATTGACTAATATGAATTGATTCATATTGTTTTAAGTCTACTGTCTAAATTGTATTGTATGTTGAAATTAACTAATATGTATTGAGTCATACTGTTTTCAGTCTAGTGTCTAAATTGTATTGTATGTTGTGGAGCTTTTCTCCCTGAGTTTCCGCTGAAAACGGGTTCCCAGCCAAGTCAGACATTACCCAGTAAACAAATGTAAAATAAATAAATAAATAAATTATAAAAGTTAATGGCTTGCATTATATACAATTATAAACTATATGGAAAAACTGCAGAAAGATACCTTGTGATGTGCCTGTCCCTGCATCTGCTGGGGCCTTCTTTCACTTTCTTCTTCCATCCTATGGCACAGTGAAGTTGTCTGCTGAGCCCTGCTGCATTTTTTTTTTCTGGAGGTTAGTTCCACTCATTTGTCACTGTCTCAGTGTAAAAGGTTTCTCTGTCCCCTCTATGAAACTACAAAAGTTCTAACCTCGCATCCAGAATGTGTCTCTTTTCTTTACTCCAAGTCCCATTACCATCTATCTTATAACTGTGTACCCAGCTCAGGTTCTTGCTTTACCTACTTTGTTTTGTCCTCATATTAGACAACTAACCCCCCCACAAGAGTTTATTTCCTTCTTGTAATTATTTCTAACATCTTGACCTCATTTTCCCTGTAATGGATCTCTTTTTCTGTACTAGAAAATGCCACAAAGGACAAGAGGAGTGGAGATACTGATTTAGCCTTACAAACATGTTAGTTGTATTGGCAACTGATTTTGAATAGCAACGATTTATTTCCTGGTCTTAATGATGTTCTACACATAAGTTAGTTCTCAAGATAGTGTTCACTTTTTCTGCAGTTTTAAAATGTAGTGGGCATTTGATTATAAACCTTAAGAATTTAATGTGAATAATAAGTTATTCCTTATTTACTTTCATCCTGTTTGAAACTGTATAAGCTGATGATTTTATTGTTTTTTCTTTCCAAGTCTGATAAAGTTCATGCTGAACCGGAATAAATGAGTTAAACCGAATTTACTAAAACCTGTTATTTTTCCAGTTTCTCATATTTTATTTATTGACGAGGTAAGCTCACTGGACAAGTATCCTATTTCAGTCATGATCTAGGAGCACTTTTTGATTATTTGAGTCACACAGTATGCAAATGGAGACTGAGGATGTCAAACTCTGGACTACATGATTCAGCTTATTAACAGCTCATAGTCATAATCAACTGAGATGACTTCTCATGGATATTGTAGGTGTTTGCAGTTTTCTTGGTCATACTGATGCGGGTTGTTAGTTCCATCTAATTGATTATTCACACAAAGGGCCGGATTCACGAAGGCTTGCACGGAGTCTAAGAGTAGTGTAAGACTCCATGCAGCCTTCGCGATCCAGGAACAGCCCAAAGTCCATGTAAGAAACAAGCTAAAACGGCTCTTACACGGAGTGGGCGTGGATAAGCTAATCACCTCACTTGCATCTGAATAGCATGCAAATGAGGATGATTAGTGATTCAGGAAGCCCAGAACAGCCCATGTAAGAGCCATTTTAGCTGCAGAAATTTACTCAGTTGACAACTGAGTACATTTCTGCAAAAACCGCAATGGAGCCATGTCAGCTCCAAATAAAGGGTGCATATGTGTCAGGCAGCATGCCAATGGCCAAATATGTGGCCATTGGCAAGGTAACCTGATGCAAATATCTTAAAAATATAATTTTTAAACCCAGCGCAGCCCCGCGCAAACGGGCTGCGCTGTATAAAACATAAAAACGAAGGTTATAAACCCACAAATGTGGGTTTTATGCAATACATGGAATGTCAATGCAGGGACCAGCAGACCAAAACCAACATGGCCACCGTGTAGTGGTTGCTAAGGGGGGAAGCTGAGTCTAAGACATGTAACTAAGCATTAGCAGGCAATCTGATGAAAATGAGTGTTAGGATACTGAATTCCACTGTCACATAGCAAATGAGTACAGTTTGAGTAGTGTAAGAGTTAAAGAAGGGGGAGGAACAGAGTAGGAGATAGGTGACATCACAGGGGGAATGGTAGAAAGAAATGCAGTTCATTGGTGGTCAGAGTTACATGACAGATGTCAGACAGATATCATGGAAAGAGGTGTGCCACTAAATGAGCATGAGAAAGTCAAGAAATGGAAGGTGTACACTGTTGCCTACACCAAAGTTTCTTGCTGGGCATGCATGCGCACGTGTGAGCGCCATGAAGTGCGAGTAAGGCAGTGTGCGCGGGTGTGAGGCAGACTGAGAATGTGGGAGCATGTTGGGGGATGTTTAACACTGTTTGTGCGGGTGTGCACGCTTTTTAACCCGAATAAGCAGATTCTGAACCGTGTAAGCATGTGTGCGCGCGTGTAAGCCACTGTGAGCGTGTTTCTGCTTGTCTGTACATGGCTCCTCCCTGAGGAAACAGAGAGGAAAAAGGAAGCAACAGATTTAGTAGGAAGCTAGCAGGGAATACTGCTGGAGCTAGCAGGTGAAAACAATTAGAAGCAGGCAATTCCACAGGCAGAATAGTAGCCCAGCCCAGCACTTAAAACTCTGCAAACAGCAGTGCAGGATGTTTCTCTCAAGAGACACTGCAAGACAGGAATTAAGTTATTAGAAGTGAAAACTGAAAAAGCTGAACTCAGAGCAGAAATGTTAGGGGCTTCCATAGCTGTCATAATGAGACATAGGCGACTTGCTGAGGGTGGTGACAATGCAGATGGTGCCAGACAACCCACAGTGAGGAGATGGAGAAGAGTGTACAGGCCCAGGGTCACCTACCATGGGTTACATGAGCTGGAGATAGTAGAGCGCTATAGAGTGGACAGAGACCTCCTGCAGCAAATAGTGGAGCTGTGCAGGCCATGCCTCACACACAGAACCAACAGAGGGGAACCCATCCCAGTGGAAACCAAGGTATGTGTTGGCCTAAGAATACTAGCAACAGGTACCTTCCAGAGACCAACTGGTGATATGATGGGGATATCACAGGCATCAGCCTTCAGGGTACTGCACCAGTTCCTGGATGCCATGTCAGCACATGTCGGTGATCATGTATATTTCCCTAATGCATGTGAGGTATTGGCCAGCAATATGCGTCTCTTCCAGCAAATAGCGGAATACCCTGAGGTAGTGGGTGCAATAGACTGCATGCACATACGCATCAAAGCACCAGCCGGTGAGCGGGGTAGGGCATACATCAACCGCAAGGGCTTCCCCTCCATCAACTGCCAGGTCATGTGTGATGCCCAGGGCATAATAATGAATGTGTGTGCTGGCTGTCCTGGGAGCTACCATGATTCCCACATCTGGCATTTGACGCAGCTGTACCAGACATTTGCCAATGGGGACATCCCACGGACACCTAGTGGGGATGCAGGTTATGCACTGGAGCCATGGCTGATGACACCCATCAGAAGCACACACACCTGAACAGGAACGCCATAATGAGGCACACGCACAAACACGTAATGTAATAGAGCGTGTGTTTGGGCTGCTCAAGTCACGGTTCCGGTGTCTGGACACATCTGGTGGAGCCTTGCAGTACACACCAACTACATGTACCCAAATTGTCATGGTATGTGCTATGCTACATAATATGATCTTGCGAAAACAGCTGCAGCAGGACCAGCATAGGGCTGGGCCAAACAGCCCCCCACCATTGCCAAGGCCATCACAGGCAAAGCATGACTCGGAGGAGGAACAACCTGAGCCTGCCCCAGTTGGCAGAAGGAGGCGTGCCCAGTATGCCCTGGCCTTGGCAAAGAGGCAACGCATAGCACATACACTGGCTCAGTAGGAACCCTGGGAATGATACCCGCTCTGACTCACTCAAATAATAACATGGATGCCTACAATGACATGACCTGCTCACAAACATGTACAGGGAAGTGTAATATGCGCATCCGACAGAGGCAGCCCTGCAGCACCACCTGAGGCATGAATGCCATGTGTTAAGTAATGTAACACCATGTACTATATGCACACCTGAGGACCCTGACTAACATCCTACCCTCACCAAGCATCATGCCACAATATGACAATGAGATGATCAAGTGAAATAATTGACTGAAGTATCGCAGTTAGTCAAAGGGGATCCAATGTGTGCCAGTCTGGGATGACATGCTGAGCATGACATGATGTTCCACCTGCTAGGACTGGCATGCACCTATCAGTGCAGGCTGTATGGATACTGGCAAAGGCTGTTGTTACCCACAGTGTGCCCTGAATAGGTAAGGCTCAAAACACAAACCTATCTCCATAGGTATCAGAAGGGATAAGAATAAGATAAGGGATAAGTCGAAACAGCAAGATGCATGCAGTCTAAACTCACCCAGTATGGAGAATGTTGATATCTGCGCTGTAACAGAAAACTGAGTCAAGGCTCACAACAGCACCCTAACACTACCCGGTTATACCTTGTACTGTGCTGTACAGCCTCAAAACATGGAACAAGCTACAAAAGGAGGGTGACTAGCAAGAATTGTCAAGGATAACTACACCCCCATGTTGGTACCACAACAAAAAGCAGCATGGACTAGCCATGGTCAAGTAACAGTGGCTAAAACTGCCCCCCAGTTTATAGCCTGCTACAGACTACTGTCCCAACACCAGGAACTGCACCTGGCCTATGCTGGAATACATGAATATATCAAGTCCTCCAAACCACATTATATTGGGTGACTGAAAATACCCAGACATAGACTGGGAGCATTATACTAGCTCCAACAGTGTAGGACAAAAGTTCATAGAATCCATAAACCAAAAGGCCCAGGAACAACGTACCACTCCCACAAGAGGGGTAAGCATACTGGATGTGATAATCAGCAACATGGGTACTGGATGGCAAGATGAGAAGTGTATTGCTCACTGGTAAAACCAGACCATAGAGTAATCACACTGGATATACAAATCCTGACCACAGTCCCTGGCCAGAAAACCACAGTGGAAAACATGTGTAAAGCAATATTTGCACTCCTCCAAACTGATGTGGAATCCATTAAAGGTCCTGTGCAGGTGCAAAATATGGGCCACACCTCAGAATCTGTAATACAGCCATTCCATGAACACTGCCAGGAATGCTTGGATTATGCAATCCTAAATTAAAACAAGACACAATGCCATACACGCAGGCATCTGGCATGGTGGACACCAGCCATAACCAAACCATGCAAGAGAACGAGGAAGCTACTACATGATAGAGCAAACATAAACAATGAAGTAATCACTGATCAGTAGTATGGCAATAAAATCTGTCCACACATACAATCCATTAAGGCCAGCCACAACAAGTTGAATCTGTGAATCCTGGGGCAATGCTACACCTGCCCCAAGTACACAGACAACCCCCAACTCCACCCAAGAAATACAAATATATGTGAGAGATGCAACCATCTATCCAAAGTGGAGGCTGAGCTCCCTCAACTCAGTACTCCCAAAACTAGTCAGGAGGAGAAGGTAACCACACATACCACAAACACAGTCCCACATAGACCTATCACAACTGCAAACCAAACACATAAACACAGAAAAACATTCCCGGAGGTAC
This sequence comes from Protopterus annectens, assembly GCF_019279795.1. Lineage (NCBI taxonomy): Eukaryota > Metazoa > Chordata > Ceratodontiformes > Protopteridae > Protopterus > Protopterus annectens. Next base: position 1,293,579,483 of record NC_056744.1, on the reverse strand, counting down.
AAATTACAAACACAGCACACCAACAGAGGCCTCTAAAGCAGACACCCAATCAAACAACCTCCAAACCTAGCACATGCAACACATAGTACACAAAGCTGGTGTGCCAAACATTCACATGCCAGAAGGAGAAACAACATGCCTGATACAGTTGTAATAGGTGACTCCATAGTCAGACACACTGCTGTCCCGCACACCAGACTGAACAAGGGAAAGGGTACAGTAAGCTGCCTGTAGGCTGCCACAATACACCACATAACAGAAGTATGCAGTTCACTCCAAAGCAAGTAGAAATATGATGCAGTCATAGTCCATGCTGGTGTGAATTACCTGAGATGTACCTCCCTAGACTACATGAAAAGAGACATAGATGAGCTCTCTGATTATGTAGTCCAGGCCTGTATGACACTCACCATTTGCAGCATCCTACCCTTACCAAGAATAATGCCACAGTACAAACACGGAATGATCAGTCATAGCAAGTGGCACACTTACTGGTGTCATTCCAAGGGGATTCAATGTCTGTCTGCTTGGGATGTCATGCTTGACAAGCCATGCAGCTGTTCTTGGGATGGCTTGCACCTGTTACCCCTGGGCGTCTGGATATTGGATAAGGCCTTTGCTACCTCCATAGAGCCTTTTGTAGGCAAGGCTGAAAAGACTGACCCACCACCCTAGAAAACATAAGTGGAAAGAAACATAAGGGTAATGCTGACCAATGCCAGATGTGTAAACCCCAATATGCATGCTCCCAAGGCCATCCCCAGTATGGAGAACATCGATGTCTGTGCAGTGACAGAAACCTGCTGCAAGCCTCCTGACAGCACACCAGCACTACCAGGTTATACCACATATCATGTGTCATGGCCTTAAAACCTGGAACAAAACATAAAAGGAGGGTGAGTATCCATATTCAGCACAGACACCCATACGTCCAGGTAACTGACAATGCACAAGGCATTGGAGTCCACCCATGTGCAACTAACTGTAGGCAAGACTGCTGTACAGTCTGTAGCATGCTATAGACCACACTCTCATACACAGGAACCCCACCCAGCCATCCTGAAGACACTGGACAGTATGAATGTCCCACCAAATACCAAACAAGGTACCACAAATTACCACATAGGTGGTAAACCATTATGTATGGAAGGAGTAACCAGGGACCTAGGGACACAAGTGGACAGTAACCTGTTATGTGACACCCACATTGCCAATGTGGCTAGGAAGACTGTCTACATTTGACACCGTATCAGGAAAGGATTCACATCTACGTCAACAGAGGTCATTGTGCCCCTATACTGTTCTCTTATCACACCCATAATCTAGTACAATGCCTCATATGGGATGTACCTTACCTGACACCTACAGAAGTTAGAAGGACCTCAAAGGTACCTCACCAAGAGGATAAAGGGTCTCAAATATATGTCATATGCTGCCTGGCTGTAGACACCCCAACTGAATGCAGTCACATACTGCCTACACAGAGGCATTGCATGCCTGTTGTAGAAGGCTGTGCCCAACACAGGAGTAATGGACATGCTCCACCCCAGAAAACTCAAAGCCATCGGAGCTGTGAGAGTGAGAGATGTCAACCTCAACAAATAATGAAATAGGATGTGCTGGTGGGACAGATACATAAGCCAGAGGCGCCCCACACCCTGGACCAGAATCCCACTCCATGTTAGGCAAAGCCCCTCACTGACACTCTTCAACAGGAATCTTGCCAAGTGGATGGATGATTGTAGAGTTACACTGGGGGTCTTCACTGTGTCATGTCCAGACAGAGGCACAACAAAGCAAATCATAAATGGCCATAATATTCACATAGCAAGGGGTGGAAAAAGCCACACACACTCTGGCTAGGCTAACAAATGCCCTAGGGTGGATAGCCTAGTATGAACCTATGAACCTATGAAGATACAAATTGTACAGGACACTAAGGATAATCCCAGGGCTTTCACAACTGATGGTAGGAACCATGTTGGGAATTCACAGATATGCTCTGAATCACACAAATATCACAAACACACACACATATTGCCAACATACATCCTGACAGGTGCAGTGCAACCCCCCCCCCCCCCGAATGAAGAATATCTATCCCAGCAGACTGCTGGCCCCCTGACATTGCAGATGCTGAGGTAACAGCCAGCATCTACAAAGCAAAACACACAGCAGCAATGGTATGAGATGGTGTCCTGGGCTTAGTGCAACATGGACTCCAAGATGAATGGAATGCCAAATCACACTACTGCTCAATGTCAGCCTTACCACAGAATATGTACCCAAAGAACAGTGTACAACAACAGTGGTCCTTCTCAACAAAGGTGTTGCCTGAATGGATACTGAAAACTACTACCCCAGAATCCTGAGAAGCTCGGTCTGCACAGCTATGGAAAGGATCAGCATGTACCACAGACATAAAGATATTGGGGACCTACTGACACCGGACCCTACACAGTGTGGCTTTCTTAAGTGCAGATCCTGCCCCTAAACATGTTTGACTCAACTGAAACAGTCATTAAGGTCATTGATGAGGGCAATGTGGTCCACACAGTGTAGCTGGACCTTGCAAAGGCTTCTATACAATACCCTACATGTTCATTATAGATAAGCTCACCAGCTTAAATATAAACCCCTATGTCAGTAGAGGGTTGCAAACCAGACCAAGGACAGAACAGACATGGTCAGACATGCTGCAGCCATGTCAGACTACAAACCAGATATAACTGGCATCCCACAAGGCTTGGTCCTGGGATCTCCCTCGTCTGGTATATATGTCCCATAGGTACAGACAAACATGGAAGGACTGTGTCTGAACATGTTTGCAGAGGACTACAAACTGCTCACCACATATGATCCACCAGCTGACACAAGCATCCCACAAAAGGGCCACAGAGAAACAGACAACTGGTGCCATAGCCATGTCAGCAAGCTAATTGCAGAAAAGTGTATAGTCAACCCCAGTGGATTTACAGTAAGTGCCCACCAATTACCACATAGGTGTTAACCCATTATGTAGTTAACATGTAATGAGAGACCTGGGGACACAAGGTGATAGATATCCTGCATTGGACAAACATGTGCTGTAGTGTTTACAGAAACATACCATATACCCACCTAATCATGAAGGTTGTCAGATCTAGATAAGGGGAGGTCATTGTGGCTCTGCAGTCATCCTTCATCAGTGGTACAATTGACTACAATAGCCCCTGTGGGATGTACCTCAGCAGACACCTCCATCAACCGTAAAGTCCCCAACAGTACCTCACCAGGAGTATCAAAGAGCTTGCACAGATGCCATGTGTTGCCTGTGTTGCTGGTATCAATAAACATGCTGCACCTTGTACAATCTGAATGGCAGTGAGCTATGCACATGAGAGACCTGAACCCCAGCACTGACTTATATAGGGCAAGCTGTACTGCATGATCCATAACACAGAAGCCACCCCCACCCATGAGTGAACTCCCAGTACAGGCTACCCATAGAGTCACTTATCAATCTTCCTCAATAGGAATCTTGATGAGTGGATGGGAGATGGTAGCTTTATCCTGGGTATCACTGTCATGTCACAGGTAGACAGAGGCACAGTATACTAACCATGACATATGTCATGGCAAACTCCACTTACAATGTGTGTTGAAGGACAAACACACTCTCCAACTAGCATTAGACATGGACTAGGGCACACTGCTAGTGTTTGCAAATGTACACCTATGTTGTGGAATACACTATCAATGTTGGACAAGCCTGGTTTAAGTAGTTCATATCTGAACAGAATGCAACATGGTCAGATGTACACAACTGGCCCCTAACCAGGCTGTTGTGCTCATTATCGAAATGTAAAGCAGTGATAGCACTAAAGCCCAGGATACTGTCCACCACAGTCAAAGTACTACCAGTACACTATACAGTACTACAGTGTTAGGTCAGTGTGAAAGGATGTTGACAACTGTATGCAAAGTATCCCATGCAAACACTGCAGGCACAGTATAATCCTGTTGTGTTCACACACAAAGCAGTTGTACAGTAACTACACAACATGACACACAACACACAACCATAAACGGGTGATATTTGTTGAAGTTCACACTCATCCACAAATGTGGTGGGCTGCAGAGTCCAACATATGGAATGCTCACACTGGGCATGCTCACACACTTTGATAAATGAGACATATGTCAGACAACATGCCATGGGAAGGCTGAACTGGGCATGCTCACACACTTAGGCCAAATCTCAGTTTAGCAGTTGGACACACATATCTGGTATATTTACGTGTTATTCCAGGAACCAACCACATTACAGCAGTCTGCCCAGTGCACACAGTTAAATGACTACAGAGACATACGTGATATAGTGGATCCCTCCCATATGCAAACATCTTCCACAGATGCACAAGTTGTTCATACAAACAGGGAATGCTATGGCAATAAAGATGTGCAAACAGTCTATCAGCAACAAATAATGTGCATTTGACAATTAAACATATGGGTGTAGAGGTCAACATAAGGCTGTTTGCCCTAGGGAATGACAGCTTAGCCAGAGTGTGCTTGGCGTCTGCCTCCCCACAGGATGCACATTCCCCTTTCTAAACACCGATGATGTCAGCACCCTATAAGTACAGCAGGAGAAAAGAGACTTTCCAGTAATGTGAATAGCGCGCTCTGCTAATGCGTCTGTCTCAAGTTTCATAACATAGTTAGGTAGGGGTTTGAATCCTGCAAGTGTGTGTGTGAGGGAAATGTCCCTTTTGGCAACTAGGAGAACAGACTACAGGATGCACATTCCCCTTTCTAAACACCGATGATGTCAGCACTCTATAAGTATAGCAGCAGAAGGAAAACCTCCCAGTAATGCAAATAGCGCACTCTGCTAATGCATCTGTCATAACATAGTTAGATAGGGGTTTGAATCCTGCAAAAGCTCAGTGTGTGTGAGTGGGGTCGGTGTGTGTATGAGGGAAATGTCCCTTTTGGCAACTGGGAAAACACACTACAGGATGCACATTCCCCTTTCTAAACACCGATGATGTCAGCACCCTATAAGTATAGCAGGAGAAAAGAAACCTCCAGGTAATGCGAATAGCGTGCTCTGCTAATGTGTCTGTCGCAAGTGTCATGACATAATTAGGTAGGGGTTTAAATCCTGCAAAAGCTCAGTGTGTGTGAGTGGGGTTGGTGTGTGTATGAGGGAAATGTCCCTTTTGGCAACTAGGAGAACAGACTACAGGATGCACATTCCCCTTTCTAAACACCAATGATGTCAGCACTCTATAAGTATAGCAGGAGAAGAGAAACCTCCCCATAATGTGAATAGTGCGCTCTGCTAATGCATCCATCTCAAGTATCATAACATAGTTAAGTAGGCGTTTGAATCCTACAAATGGCAAGTGTGTGTGTTTGGCTGAGGGGTGTTAGTGTGTGTACAATTGTGTGTGAGGGAAATGTCCCTTTTGGCAACTAGTTGAACAGACTACAGGATGCACATTTCCCTTTCTAAACGCTGATGATGTCAGCACCCTATACGTACAGCAAGAGAAGGGAAGCCTCCCCATAATGCGAATAGCACACTCTGCTAATGTGTCTTTCTCAAGTGTCATAACATAGTCAGATAGGTGTTTGAATCCTGCAAATGGCAAGTGTGTGTTTTTGGCTGAGGGGGGTTAGTGTGTGAGAGGACAATGTCCCTTTTGGCAACTAGGTGAACAGACTACAGGATGCACATTTCCCTTTCTAAACACTGATGATGTCAGCACCCTATAAGTACAGCAAGAGAAGGAAAACCTCCCAGTAATGCGAGTAGCACACTCTGCTAATGTGTCCATCTCAAGTGTCATAACATCGTCAGATAGGGGTTTGAATCCTGCAATTGGAAAGTGTGTGTCTTTGGCTGAGGGGGTTAGTGTGTGTGAGGAAAATATCCCTTTTGGCAACTAGGTGAACAGACTACAGGATGCACATTTCCCTTTCTAAACACTGTTCAGCTGAAGGCCATGGCTATGGCACAAGTTGTCTGTTTCTATGATGCCCCTTTGGAAGATGCTTGTGTCGGCTGGAGAGTCGATTATGGTGGCCAGTTCGCAGTCATCTGCATATTTGGTCAGCCACAGTCCGTCCATGTTGGCCTGTACCTCCAATAAATATATACCAAACAAGAGAGGTCCCAGGACTGAGCCTTGTGGGACACAACTCGTAACTGGTTTGGAGTCTGGCATGGCTCCAGCAATTCTAACCATGTGGGTTCTGTCCTTGAGCCACTGTGCAATCCATCTAGTGACAAAGGGGCTTATATTTAAGCTGGTGAGCTTCTCTAGAATGCCCAAGTGGGGTATTGTTGTGAAGGCTTTTGCGAGGTCCAGGTAGGCTGTGTGAACCACCTTCCCCTCGTCAATGGCCTTGGTGATATCGTTGTTCTCCATGCCAAGGAGAGTTTTGGGTTTATGCATTTGGAGGTTTAGACTTCTGGCGTTGAGTAGCATTACTCTTAGTTTGTTATCCCTTGTGATACCTATGAAGGTAGGTTTGTCATTTGAGCCTTGCCTAACATAGGCACTATGGGGGTAGCAAGAGCCTTTGCCAATATCTGAAAGCCCAGGGGTGACAGGTGCAGGCCATTGCTAGCGAAGCAGGTAGTTCAACAGAAGATGAATATGTGAAGGTGTAGTGCCTGTGATTAGTTAGCAGTAGCATATATGACTGCTCACGTGGACACATGCCAGGTAAGTCATATGCACTGTGTCACAGGCAATGTACATGTGAACAGGACAAACAGTGACATCCTGTCAAGTGGGACATGGACATACATATAGTAAGCTATGCAGATGGCACTAGGAGTCCACAGAAGCTCTATAACTATGCATTGCAGGTGTGATCAGTATTCCAGGGTAATTGCAAGCAAACATGCATGCAAACAAATCTACAGTAAACAGGGCTGCATGTAGTCCATTGTACAACAAACAAGCTGTACCAGTTCCAGTAGGTAACACTGCAAATATGCAGGCACTATGCACATGTACATGGAAATACATGGGTCAGATGGCTAGGGTCCAGTCTCAGTGCACACAAGTGTACAGACCATATACTGTCAGGATGTACAATAACTGGATGGAAACCCATGTGCTCATACCTGCAGTAATACACATGTCAAATAACAGACATGAGCCTTCACTCAGTGGTTCCATACTTAGTAGGATGTATGCTACCTGGCCTGCCACCACAGTATCCCTGACATATATGGGGACTCTCCCTCCTGTGACAGTTAGTTTTGTGTGTTGGGGCTGTCTAGCATGGTATGAGATGTGAGCATGCAGTGCTAGGGTGCTCCTGTGTGTCCTGTACCAGTCTTCTAGTACTGCACACATATCAACATCCCCAAACATCTGCATTGCAGAGTCCAGTGTGGGCAACATGCCACTTGCAATTTACATGTCCATCATTGCGTATTACTACATTCATTACCTTATCCCCTGTGCTACCTATGTATGTAGCCTTCTGTTGACATCATTACCACCAGTATGCCAACATGTGCAGATGATACACTATGGTACTTACCATGGGTGTAGACAACAGGACATGACAATCACACACTTACTGCATCAGGCATGCTGTGATATACCCACAATTAATTCAGCACACAGTACTGTTAACAACATGATACTATTACTACACATCTATGTGGTCACCCTGTGCATCAGCAACATGTTAACCTGTACCTGCACAGTTGTTACAGATTGCAGGAGGTGGCACAGTTTCATCATATGCACAGGGTGTGAAGTTGGTATGCCTAAGTCAGCCACCGATACCACCAATTGACAAGTATGTGTATGTGTGTTGGTGAGGGACAGCAGTAGAAGGTGGGGCAATGTTGATGCAGTGAGTGCATGTATGCGGTAGCCCTAGGTGTTGTCAATTCACGTGTATGGATGCACACAGTTCCACCTCATGGCTGCCATATACTGGTGTTTGTGGACAGCCAGAGACTGTACCTGCCAGGTCATACAGATCAGTGTCTCTGGCCACAGACACGATACCTGTGCCTTGCAGGGGTGCTACGGACCGTATCCGGTACCAACCCAGACTGGGTACTGTCATCAGAAGCAGGTGTTCATTGACTGGACACAGATCCCTGTCGGGCCTGCCAGAGCCACGTGCACGTGGTCTCCTGGGGTGGTCTGATGACAGCACAGACCCAGCATTGCTGGGGCTGCTGCTGGCACTACGGGGGCAGCCGCAGCCCTGTTGTTGTCCACGATGACTGCCAGCTGCTGCTGTTGCTGGCATACGGCCACATCAATGCCTCAACCGCCCACCATCGCCCTGGCTCATGGACATGTAGTTGTGGAACCAGTCTAATATGTCCCCACAATGTCTGTCTATGACATTTGTGAAATCATGGATGGCAGCCGCAATGTCACGCATACTGTCAGTCATGGCTGTGCGACATGCTGTCAGCTCCCTCAGACCCTGTCTGGTGTACCGTTCCATACGTGACTGTGCCTGCATGACAGCCCGAAACATAGCTGAGGTTGTAAGACCTCTGTGGGCATGTCTGACAGGGACAGTACGCCCACGGATGCTCCCACGAGAACCCTTGGACATCTGTCTGTGTGGTACCATCTCTGAGCCATGCCCATGGCTGCTGTGTGGGGAGGCATGTGCCACAGATACCACATTACCCTGGTCAATGCCCACTGTATGCTGTCCATCACCTAGGGACATTGGTGACAAAGGGTGTATTGGCAGGATAACTGTGTGCATTGATGGGGTCGACAGCTGTGTACTGTCAATCGGCTGACCAATGGCAGACCATGGCATACTTTCCTGTGCCATTACACAGATGTCACCATTATCAGTACCCACGGCACCTGATTCAGGTTCCCTGCTACATGACACCAGAGCAGCACCAGAACCTGTGGGAGGGAAACAGGAAACACAGTTTACAATGTCTACACATTACCAGTGATGCACACATGCACACATGCACACATGCACAGGTGCACAGGTGCACACATGCACAGGTGCACACATGCACACATGCACAGGTGCACACATGTACACATGCACACATGCACACATGCACAGGTGCACATGTACACATGCACACATGCACAGGTGCACACATGCACACATGCACAGGTGCACACATGCACACATGCACAGGTGTACACATGCACAGGTGCACATGTACACATGCACACATGCACAGGTGCACACATGCACACATGCACAGGTGCACACATGTACACATGCACACATGCACACATGCACAGGTGCACACATGCACACATGCACAGGTGCACACATGTACAGGTGCACATATGTACACATGCACACATGCACAGGTGCACAGGTGCACACATGCACACACGCACACATGCACAGGTGCACACATGCACACGTGCACATGTGCACACATGCACACATGCACACATGCACACAGTTTCACACAATTGTACAGTACTCAGTATGCATTATATCAACACACAGACACAGACACACCTACATGCATACAAAGAGCACTACTAAGTGAGCCAAATAGTACTATTACTATCAACACTATTACAGGATTTGTTAATACACACTCGCCAGCATGGATAGGCTGCATTGCTGTTATACCAGAGGGACCTGCAGACGTGAAGAAACTAATGTCAGTGGGCACAACTGTGCCATTGTTACTGAGTATGATACAGGTCAGTAGTACAACAGTCGCCTTTCACAGGTCAGCTGCTAATATTGAGGATATCACACTTGCACATTAAATACTATGATGACAGCTACAAACCAAGGACACACCTCACACATGCATTAACTACCAATGTACACAACAGTCAACTATACATATGGCATATTACCTGCACGTTCACTGTCTTGCTGCTGCGTGGCTCCAGCCTCCATCATAATGCATGTCTGCTGCTGTTGTTGTTGCTGGTGGACTGGAGCCACTACACTCATGAGTAGTCCCTCCAGTCTGGTGAGTGGGGGATGTGTAGCCACGCCACCACCTGTGGCGACCTGTTGCCTGTGGATATCCGACGAACGCTGATGGACATGTGTGATTAAATCACTGCAGTGATGTCGTACCTGCTCATATGTCCTATTATGCGTGCCTATGTCATTTACCCGACGGACAAGGTCTTGCCACAGTGCAGCCCTCTCCTGCTGATTCTGGCTGGTGCGGGAAAAGAGTATTGCATAATCCCGTACCAGGTTCTGGTGTATCTCCTCATCCTCAGCTGTGGAGTAAGTGGGATTCCGTGGGTGGGCCATGTACCTGAGAAAGAAAATAACCTGATATCAGCAATATATGTCAGCAGAATTTGGCACACATACTACACATGCTACTTGACTGTTATGATACAACATATCTCACATATGTAGCATCGGTCTGTCTATTGGTGGATACACATGTAAATGGCCAGGTATCAGTGCTCAGCCAGCAACTGTGCAACAGTACCTGGCACACTCCATACGACATAATACCAAACCCCAGCAGTCAGAACACTGATTCAGGTCAAGAGCACCTCCTCACTCTGGGGGTTTGTATCTAGGTGCTGTATGGCCTACATCATCAACTACTGTGAGCTGACCACACACTGATTGCCCTGGATATACATATCCCACCTCCACCACCAGCACAAATGACTATAGTGAATAACATTACAGATGCAAACTTTACACTTTGTAACAGTGACATGGTATCCTTTCAGCCCACTGGGCCAGTGGCAGATACAAGCCACAATGCTGACCCCTACACAATTGCTTTCTACAGACATCTCCGAGAATGCATGGATCATGCAATCCCATATATGACCAAGACACTCTCCACAAAGGGACAGCATCCTGTCTGGTGGACCCCAGCCATAGACAGATTGTATTACAGAAGATGGAAGCTACTGCAAGACAGAGCATAATTCCATAAAGGGAGGGCATGTCTGAGCAGCACTAGTAAGGATCTATTTTCCATCATACAAACATCCATGGGCAACTTTGAGAGGGAATTCAAGAGGGACACTGCAGATAACCAGAAGGCCTTCTTCAGTTATGTTAGCAACCTGGTCAGGATCCATCTTCTATGCCCATAGTTAGTACACAACAACACATATTTCACTGACACCACAGATATTGACAACATTGTGGCAGACAGGTTCAGTGCAGGTGTCACCCGCCTCCTCCCCAAAATAAGACATAGTTATCCCAGCTGACTGTAACCTCCCTGTCATCACAGATGTCCAGGTGAGAGCCACCCTCAGGACAGCAGAATACACAACATGAATGGGACCTGATGGTATCCCGAGGTGCATGCTACATAAACTCTGACAGGAGCTAAACACACATATAGAAGTGCTATGTAACACTAGCCTGACTACAGGATATGTACCTGTACACTGGCGCACAGCAGCAGTGGTTCCACTCCACGAAGGAGGCACCTCAACATACCAATACAATACAACACAATACATTACATTACATTACAATACAATACTATACAATATGCTATTGCCCCTGGGACTACAGCAGCATACTGTTCTGTTACCCTGACCATTGTGACACATGTGGTGTGATGGTACCTGCTGCTGTCACACAGTTACACAGGGTGACTCATATGGCATATTACCTATCTGACTAACATTCAGCAGGGGTATGTGTGACATGTACTCATGGGGAGTCTTGCTTCTTAACACTGTGTGGTTTATTGCAGGGTATGTCTTATATGTGGGTAGGAACTTTTACCTCCACATGTGCACTCTGTTGCAGTTGCATGGATGACACACAGCAGTCATTTAGGTTGTGGATGGTGTGAGGTGCTACTATGGCTGTTGGACATCTGTCATGGGTGTGACTTACATATGTAAATCCGGAAGTGGTAACCTATATGTGGGTAGTATATGTGTACTCTGTGGTGTTGTCAGTCACTGTGCATTGGTAATGTGTTTGAGTGCATTGTCACAGTGTTGTACATGTCACTGTGTCCTTCTCCATATCTGTAGCTGTCATGTGAGGTCCATACCATGGCATCCATTATGTGGTGTGGAGGGGTACACTGACCTACATGTCCATAGCTGACACACCATGTCCGCTGACACATACCATGTGCAGGTATTCCAGGGATAGTGTGCCACTGTGAATATCATTGGGGCCACTATTGTACACATGCAGTGGTGGGCAGCCAATCACATATCTGGTGGTTACTGGTGTAGGTGATTTGGAATGTGGTATGGTACTCTGGTTTTGACACTGGTGTTCACTCCATGCCTTTGTCACCAGGCACCTGTTGCAATACATCTGTACACATGTGCCTCACTCAGAATTTATATACATCTCTCTCTCTCTCTCTATATATGTATATGTATATAGCTATATATATATAGATATGTATATAGATATATCTATATGTATGTATATATATATCTATATGTATATATATATATATATATATATATATATGTGTGTGTGTGTCTGTATACATATACACATATATATATATATTGATGTACATATATTGCTATAGATGTAGGGGGGGGACACAGAGGGAGTGAGAGTGACAGAGGGGGTGGGACAGGCTGTGTTGAAGGTCGTCATATACAGTCATACCTGTAGATAGTCAGATCAGTCTGTCTATGTATATGTATCTACATATATCTATATGTGTATGTGTGCATTACATATATATGTTTGTACAATATTCTATCTACATCTGTCTATGTATTCCTACATCTTTCTCTCTTTGTATGTATACATATATGCATATCATATATATATATATATATATATATATATATATATATATATATATATATATATATATATATATATATATATATATATATATATATATATGTATATATATATATATATATATATATATATATATACACATACATATGTTGACATACATACGTATCCATATGATAGACAGGTATATCAACATGTTTGTCTACCATACTGTATACACACACTAACATACTGCTAAACATACATAACTGTGAAACCTACTTTGTACATGGCACTACAACCTACAATCAACCAACATTGATATGTGCACATAGATGCTCTCACATACAAATGTATGTACAGCCTTCACTGATAGTTGCTGTATGTCCCCTGCCCTTTACACATCGTCATATACATATGGATACAGACCAATAACACATATGGAGGGATCACAGTATGTAGACCTTTATAGTATTACTTTACATTACATGTGTTTGTCACAGCTGCTTGTGTTGCCGTCTGGTACTCTGTCCTACTACTCCACTTCCTAGTTGTCAGCTTTCAGGTGGCTGTTGCTGACCAATTTGTTTGTGTCTGCTTAATTGCAATTTTCTCTGTCTCTGTCTCTGTCTCAATCTCTCTGTCTGTCTGTCTCTCACGTCCTTCTCAGGGTGCAATCAAAGTATTGCATGTGTGGACTGGGAGTACAGCATACTTTTGTAGGTATCTGCATATGCCCATGTGATGGCCTCTGCACCAATTGTTAGCCAGCATTTGCTAATTGCATGCAGCCAGTTGTGTACTGATTGCAGTTCTCACTGTGATTTCAGAACAGTGCTTTAAAAAAGGTATGTAAGATAGGCGTAGCCTTTTCAGATTTTAAGGGTAGGGACCATGCTGTTATGCTGTGGACAATGTTCTGTGAGTGTAAAGGTTGGTATCTCTCTCATATTTCCAGGTGTGTTGTAGATTAACATTCCTCCATTCATTTCTCCAGTTTACTGTACTGTGTATGTACACTGACACCTACTACTACTACTACTGTTAATGAGTGTGTGTGTGCTTTCCTTTCACTTTTGCTTGCACTTTGTTGCTAAGGCTTCAATAGTTGCCCTTTACAGTCACTACTTGTATGCCTGCTAGGTGTCCTGACTGTAGTGTGCTGCTGTAGCTTTCCTATTTTCCATGTACATTCACACCTTGGAATGCTTGCTATATCTGCTAGGGTGTTACAGCATGCAGTGTGGTCTGGCCATGGTGTGGGCCTTGACATCTAATAGGGTATTTGAGTATGCTGCTGAGCCGGCCCCAGAGATTTTCAGGTTCATCTGTTATGTGCCTCATGGAATGGTACATATCAGTGGGGTACACCCATTAAAATGTCTGGTATGCTGCAGTTGTGACTGTGGGTTAGCATGAGCATATGTATTACTTCACTTTTTCTGCCATGCAAGTGGTGAATACTTTCAGGACTCCATAGTTACCATTGCATGTGTTACACCTTTCTGCCTACTATTTGTACATTTCACATGGAGTCTGTGGGGCATCCCTGTAAGTCATTCACTGTTGCTATGTCTAGGCTCTTAACTATTCAAATATGGTGGTGTCAGACCCGTCATGTGTACAGATATTTGCAGGTTGTCCACATTTCTGCCTCATATTTTGGTCAATATCTCATGCACACCTTTTTCTGGCAAATCACTCTGGGCTCAAGTCAGAATATGGTGACAAACATTCAAGTTTCAGACTTCATACCCTTCCAAACATCCCACAAAGTGCAGACCCTGTTACTCTCTGAACTGTCTGTGTTTGTTGTAACATTATTTGTAATGTGTCCCTGGTTTTGGGCCTTTGCTCCACATATTTTATTACTTGGTCCAGATGTGTTCCTGTAAGAGGTTGTGGGGTATGGGCAGTGATTATCCTGCTGTGAGTATGTGTGTGGCTTGCAAGGTCTTTAAATTTTCCATGATAAATTTTTTCTGCACACAACTTTATAAATACTAGTTTTGATGTAACTTTGGGTGTTTGGACTACCCTCAATTTCCCCCTTCACACCACATTACAATTAATTTTTTTTAGACAAGTTTTTTAAAGAGGATGGAAACAGAGTTTAAAAATTGGGGGAGCTGGGGAATTTTTAAGGGTGTAAAAAGGCAAGGCCTTTTCATTGAACCGGGTTTGGTTTTGGGTGGGCCTTTGGCCCCCCCCCCCAAAACCCAAAAAAATTTTTTGAACCAAATTTTTTTGAAGAAAAAAAAAATGGGGGCGGAAAGGGTAAAAGGGGCCAAAAGGGGGGACAGAGGCCTTTTCAGGAGGGATGTAGGTAAGGAAGTCCCCTTTTTTCAGCCGGTGTTGTAGTAAGGGGACAAAACCTTCCCCCCCTGAGAAGGGGGGAAAAAATTAAAAGGACGTTGAATTAAGGCCATGCCAAAGGTGGGGAAAGGGCCAATGGGTTTTTTGTTCAATGCCCTTTTTTTTTTGGGTGGTAGCGGGAAGGAAGCGGTCCTGGGGAGGTGGTTGGGTGGAAAAAGCAAAAAAAGCAAAGGGCGGTGCAGGGGGGGGTTCCTTCGGGGGGGGGAGGGGACCAACCCTGAGCCCACTGGGAAAGTGGCAACCCCCCCCAAAGGAGTTTCCACTGCCTTCATGCCCGGCGGGGTGGTGGGGTGGTGGGGGGGAACGGGTCCTGTTTTCCCCATGTGATGGCATAGGGGGGGGAAAAAACCCAAATTCCCCCACCAAGTGGAGCATGGGGGTATTTTTCCCCCCCAATTAAGGGGAGCCCCATCCCCCCCCTTACCGATCACAGGGGGACAGGAGGGTATTGGATGGCCCGGGCATCCCCGTGGGTGGGGGGGGGGGGCCGTGGAACCCCCCCTTCCCTTTTATGGCAAGCAACAGGGGTTAGTGAATTAAAAACCATTCACAATTGTTTAAAGTGTTATAATTTTTAAAAAAAATATTACACCTTAAACTCATAACACATTAATTTTTAAAAGAAATACACAGTCCCAAAAAATCAGGGGGTTTATGGAACACCCCGGTGTGGATGTTAAAAGGGGAACATCAAAATAAATTTATGCCCCAACAAACATTTAGGGTTTTTTAATTTATTGCACATCCTTTTACGTGGAATGGGATTTGGTTTTATGGGGGAAAAAAATTATTCATTAATAACAAACATATCGAATTTTAAAACAATTTATCACACTTTTAACAATTTCCCTTTGTTAAAATTTTAAATTTTTTAAACTGTTCTAAAATCAATATACTTTTAGGTTTTATACCAAATTTTAAACTACTTTTTACACTCTCCCCACTTTTCTTTATTCTTTCAAATTTGGTTTTGGTTATGACAAAATTTACGATATTCAACTAAACAACTATCCGATTTTGGGGAAATTCCAAGAAAATTTAAAAAATTTTTTGTTTTTTTTCTCACATCTTTCACTGCTTGTGGTATATTTTTCAGGGGGTTTTATCGATTTATTCAGACATTTTTTTACTTGCTTTCATTTTTATTTAGGGGGTTTCTTCTACTTTTTAAAATGTTTTCCCGATTTTAAAAACCCTTTTCCCGCATCTCCCCTGTCATTTTATATTTCCCTAATTTACCTGTGATTTCTACTTCTGGCAACCAGCCTGCCAGGTTTGCTTTTTTTTCCCGGAGGGCATTTTTTTTCGAATATATTGAAGTTTTTTTTTGGTTTTAAATTCATAAACACATTTTTTCAACAAAATTATAAATTTACCGTTTTTGCGTTTTTTCCCGCTCCTGATCGTATGTCTCTTTTTTTTCTTTCAGTTCGGTGTGGTTACGACCTGCCGGGGGAACCCCCGCCTTGATAGGCCCGGTTCCCCGCGGCCCTGAGCTTAAAAAATGGTAAAATTGGCCATTATAATAAGCAGAAATTTTTTTAAAACTAAAAATCTTCTCGAGGGTTTTTTCCGGGGGTCCCGGTCCAAAAGGGTTTATTGGGTTTTTTGTTTTCGGCCCATGGGGTAAGCCTTCCCTTTGGAATCCCTTGGATGGGGAACTAGAACCCCCCCCCCTGTATGCTCCCCCGGATCCCCCATATTGGGGTATATTATCTAGGACCGCCCTGTTGGTTAAAACCCCCCCCCCCCTTTTGTGAAAGCCACCCCCCCACTCCTTATTTCCTGACGTTTTAAATGTTTTTTTGGGGTTTCCGTAGGGGGTTTATACCGTTTTTCCCTTTGGATTGGATTTTGGAAGATAACTTCTAAACCTCATTGCATTCCCCGTTTGTATTTATTCCATAATTAGCTTTACATTTTTTTGGTACGGCACTTATTTTGTCCTTACATGGTTATTACCGGGCAAATGGCCACTCTTTTTATTTTTCAGCTTTAGACATCTGATTTCTTGTAAACATTTTGATAGGCTTTCAATTTCCCCCTTTGTTGTTTGGTGCCCTCCCAAAAAGGGCCTTTTTTGCCCCATTTGGAAAATTGTGTGTTGGGGCCAAGATTTTGTTAGCCACCCCCTACGGGGATCTTTTGCCCGTTAAATGCTATTAGGGCAATGCCTCACTCTGTTAAAATGTAGCTCGCTAGAGCCAGGCCTTTTTTTTTTTTAAACCCCTTTTCAATTAAAGGGATTTTTTACATTTTCATAAAATTTTTTTATGTTCATATTTGTGGGCTTTTTTTGTTTTTTAAAAAAAATTTTGGGGGTTTTGGGGGTAAAATGGCCTTCTTCGCCCCTTTCCGCTTAAGCTTCCCGGCTTTTTTTGAATTTTTGCTTAATTTTTTCCCCCGCTGCCCCAGGGGGCCCCAAAGGCACTCACGGTTAAACTCTTTAAATTTTTAAAAAAAAAAAAAAAGTTCATTTAATATATTTTTTTTTTATGTTGGGGGATTTGTTTTTTATTAAATTTTATTGGTTTTTTTACTTTTGGGATTTTTTTCCTTTGGGGGGTCCCTTCAGGGGAGCCTGGAACGCCCCCCGCAAGCCTGAATTAGGTGGATTAAGGTTAAATATCAAAGCATTAATATTTAAGCCCCCGTGTAAATTAAATTTTTTTAATTTCCCAAAAATTTAAAAATTTTTAGGATTCACTATAAATATGTATATTTATTTATTTTATAAAATTTGCATATTTTAACTGGGAAAGTCCAGCTGAGAGGTCCTATTTTCAGTTAAGTCTTTGGGAGACAGCTCCAAGGCAATACGCAACAAGAAAACAAGTTACAGCTGAAATTATGGAGTTAAATAGTACAAACGGCATAATAAAGCTGATGTAAGTAGCACAGTCCAAAGCATGATAACATAAGAAATTAATGTATATACGTATAAGTGTTACATGAAGTAAATTTTATAAAGAAATATTCATACAAGTAAATAGTAAGTGTAGCTAGTGAAAATGACTCATTATAGCTTTACTAGCCGTAGCATACATACCTCTCAACCTCTTAGTGCAAGAAATCTGTGCAAAGGCAAAAATGATGGAGAACAAAGGCTCGAAGATTTGGACAAATTTTAACTATTGCTCTTATAAACTTAGAAAGTTGGTAAAATAACAGGTTTTGCATTAGCTTACATTTTCTGAAGGATATTAAGTCTGAAACTCAAGTATCTGTCATTATTTAGTGACTTCAGTCCTCAATGATTTGCTAGAAACCAATAAACATTATGAGGAAGAGACCAAAAAAAATATGAGACAAAAATCTGGACAGTTTGTGAAAATCTGGACAGCTGAGAGCTATGATGGCACAGAAGAAAGACTATATACCTGCTATTCTCCCTCTTCACTAATGACTGCACCTCTAAGGACCCATCTGTCAAACTTAGAAAATACGCAGATGGTACAACTATCATCAGGCTCATCAGGTACAGACGGGAGGTTGAGCAGTTGGCCCTTTAGTGTAGTCAGAATAATCTGGAACTGAACACTCTTAAAACTGTGGAGATGACAGTGGACTTTAGGAGTGTTACTACAATATTATCCCCCTCTTTATATTTAATACTGCTATGTCAGTTGTGGAATCCTTCAAGTTTTTGGGATCTATAAACTCCCAGGACTTGAAGTGGGAGACCAATATAGGGTCCATCATAAAAAAGATACAACAGCAAATGTACTTTCTGCAACAGCTGAGGAAGTTCAACCTCCCACAGGAACTGTTGATTCAGTAGTCATTGAGTCTGTTCTCAGCTCATCCTTGACTGTGTGGTTTGAATCTCTGTCTAATCATGACAAAAATAGGTTACATCGAATAGTCAGATCTGCTGAATATATAATTGGTGCTAGTTTGCCCTTCTTTCAGGACCTGTACTATTCTAGAATCATGAAAAGGGCAGGGAAGATCATCACTGACCCTTCACATCCAGGCCACCAACCTTTTGAACTGTTACCCCCAGCCAGGCATCATAGATTAATTTGCACCAAAACAAGCAGATATAAGAACATATTTTTTCCACAGGCCATCAAGTTCATAAATGGTTGACTCATCTTATTAGGTTAGGATATTCTCTTTCCCAAGCCTTTGAAGATTCTGCAGTATTGTTTACATATTGTTAATACTTGTTTCTTTCAGAGTTTATTTCAGTATTTCTTGCACTGAGTTGCACTTTGCACCTTGTACGTATATGTATATTTACTTTTTTGTCTTGTTCTTAATAGTTGGATGTATTTTGTTTGTCTTGTTCTTAATAGTTGTATGTATGTCATTATGTAATTCATACTTGGAAAGTCACTGAAACAGGAGTCAAATTCCTCGTATGTGTGCATACTTGGCCAATAAATGTTATTCTGATTCTGATATAAGAATGACAATATGCAGGTGTCTTAGTAAGGAAATGAAATACTCAAATGATACCACAGTAGACATGAAGGGATTTAAAAGTTCACTTACCTTTAGTTGTTTTCATCTTCGGATGGAGAGGACAGAGTCATTGAATTTAGTGAATGACATAGGATGGAGTATAGTTGTGTAGAGGTTGTTATATTCAAACCAGATAGGATCATGGAGAATGAGGGAGGAAAAGTGAGAAGAGCAGTATTGAGTATGATGGTTATTCCAAGAAGCAACATGGGTGATCCTGTCATATGCTTGCTCTAGTTTGCTTTGAAGAGGTGAGGTTAATGTATTAAAGACATCAGAGAAGTAGATAAGACATGATAGGATATAAGATCCAGTCATAAAGAATATTGCTTTCAGGGTTGGGAAAGATTTAATTGTGTACAGTTGGCACAAAGTCAGGTTAATGTTTGTAAGGTTTGGAGGTCCCTGGCATGCCTTCAGTTTTTAACAGGTGCTCAGTTCTCCTCCAACACCTCTCTGTCTAGTTCTTGGTGTTACCCTTTTAAGGGTCAGACTGCCTTGGCCATCACATGTTGGGAGTTGGAAATATAAAGCATTGCTAGCTGCTGGCAGCTTCACGTAGTTGTTATCCAATGCAGGGACATTTCTTCAGGCCACACCCTCTGTCTGGTAATGCAGTACCAGAGAGGCTAAGCAGGCAGTGAGGACATGTCTTACTCACCTCCACTACCTTGCCACACATAGCTCAGCCTCCATCTTTGTCAAGACATAAGCAATCTACCCAGATTACCACAGCCCCCCACTCCCAGGATAAGAACTTCCACCCTCTCCATTATTCTGTTAGTTGCATAAGTTGCTAATCAATCCTGTGTCACCTCAGAGGTGTTCGGGGCTTTATTCCTGTACACCATCAGAGCAGCATAGATTCTGCAATTGCTTTGTGTACATGGGAGTTGAGATTAAGTTGATTATTGAATTTAATGCCAAGAATCTCAGTTGCCTGAAATTGTATAACTGGAGTGAGACTAACTGACGGGATATGGAGTGGAAAAAGAGAGAAGGACAAGGGTGAGTAAGATGGTTATTCCAATTAGCTAAATTGGCGATTCTCTTATATGTTTTTACTAGTTTGCTTTGAAGAGATGAGGTTAATTTATTAAAAATGTGAAAAGAATACATAAGACATGATAGAATATAGGATCCAGCTATAGAGAATCGAGCTTTGAGTGATGGGATACATAGAGTAGATGTACTCAAGATTATGTACTTGTGGTGGAGTTAGGATAGTGAAAGTATTAATTTCATCTTTGAAGCCCTTAGGAGTAGCTCCATTACATTTAGTTATGTCATGATTGTATGAAACAATGACTGTAGAAGAAAACAGACAGAGAGAGAGAAAGAGAGAATGCGAGAGAGAGACAGTGAAGTGTTTATTTGTTTTTTTGGGGGGGTTTTGTATATATGTTAATCAGAGTAGAATTCTGATCCAACTGGTTCATTTACAGGTTTAGCCCAGGAGTGTACAATAAAAAATCGTAACAGATCTACCATATGCAGAAATATTTTTTTGCAAATAAGGCTCTTATAAAAATTTGCAGACACTAAAATAGCAACAATGTCAATAAACAGTCATAACCAATATAAAATGTCATGAAAAATGGCACCTGCTAGAAACAAGTTTTATATAGCTCAGCTAAAAAAAATGTAACTGAGTGCAATCATATTATGCGAATTAGATTTTCGATCTAATATGTACAATATATACTATATAAGAAGGAAGTAAGAGAAAGGTGAGGAAAGATGGCAAGATTTGAAACGAAGGAGGGAGGAAGAGGAAGGAGAGAGAAAATAATAAAAAACTGAGGAAGGAGTGGACTGAGGGCTGAACACAGTCTGACCAGGAGGAATGTAATGAATGTTTATGCATAGAGTATAGTATTTAGGCTTTATAGGATAACAGGTAAGGGGGTGATATTTATATTTATAGTTCCAGTCTTATAACATATACAGGCAGCTTCTTTGTAGACAAATGTTTTTAGCTGATTATGGAATAGCTGTCTCAGTGCCATGGAGCCAGATGTATTTTTATGTTATTAAAAATTGCAATAAGTTTGCTGTCTGAGATAGTATTGAAGACTGTCAGTAAATCCAAGCTTACTGTAACCTCCACATTTGTAACTATACAGTTTACTACAAATATATTCAGGCCAAGTCAAGAAGGCTTGTACTAGTTCCATGACTGGATCTAAAGCCATTCTGAGTATATGGTAGTAAGTTTTGTTTTTGGAGATACTCCAGAGGTAGTCTGGACACAGTTTCACATTTTTTTTTTTAAATAGGAGACATAAGGCAATTGGACAGCAGTTGTTCAAGGAAGTGGAAATGCCACTGAAAGAAGAAATGTAAGGCAATTGGATAGCAGTTGTTCAAGGAAGTGGATTGCCACATTTTATGTAGGGTAACTATAAAGGATTACTTGTGGCAATGGGCAGAACACCTTCCCTGCTGGATTGTTAATGATTATACAAACCCAGACATTGTTTAGAATAATAACTTTACAATAAATCTAGTGGGAGACTGTCTATGGCTTGGGGACATTAAGAGTTTGTGGATGTAGAATTTAAGAAATGATAAGTCAGAAAGAGGAGGTTGTCAGTAGGTTGTTGGTAGGTGCAGGCTGTATATTGTGTACTTGAATAAAATTGGAGATAAGCTTGTACACATAAACAAAATATGCTTTGCGAAACTTTCAGATACAGAAGCTACATTCAAAAGCAGTAAGGGTGATAGGGTGTGTTATCATCTAGGGTGAAGGAGACAGTTAACTGAGTTCCAGAATTTTGTGCGGTGGAACTTGCATTCATTGTGATTTTGCCGTTCAGTGAAATAAGAACCAAATAAATTGCTGCACATCTTGTGGGAAAAAACATACACTGCTTACTCCAAATAATTGATCCCAAAATATATTTATTGTGTTAAATGATTTCATCCTCAATTATTGTGATCATCATCAAAACTAAAGTAATACATTCTTTGCATCTCATTAAATACCTGCTGATATTCAGACATTTGTTCCATTATCCAGTCCCACTAGTTTAAAAAACATGCCCCTTTGGAAATAAAAAAAGAATGTTAAAACACTATATTCCTAGGCCTTAAAGAGGATATTTCTCTTAGGATACAGGTTACTAAATTATAATCACAACTGCATCCACATATATCTAAATAATAAGTTGATTTGTATATTTTATTTTATTCTAAGGATGATGCAGTGTTAATTTTAAATATGTTCTGCTGGTGAGTTTTAACTCTAAATGAAGCTCAGCATTAAGTATTATAAACAACCAATAAGGAATCTAAATGAGAGAGATCAGTAATTAGGAAATCTGAAAGTATAGACTTCCATGATGGGTTCTGGAATAAAAGGCGGGGGGAGGGGGGTGCTGCTCTGCCCCATCGAAGGCGGCAACATAAAGTACCAGCAAAGTGCTGAAAACAAACTGCTGGAAAAGGTATCTAATGCCAGTGGGTGCATGTCATAGAAACGATACCAATAGAACCAGAACAGAAGTGCAGTTCCTATAGTCTTTTTTTCTGTACTGGCATTTCAGCTGGTCATGCATGTTAAGCTGTAGCAAGATGATATTGGCTTTCTACAGTTTACAAAAAGTAGAAGTCCTTTTTATGCTGAGGGGGCATGGGAAGAGTGAGAGGGTGTATGTCTGGCAGTGCCAGGAGCTGACTGGTACAAATCCATCAATCAGCTTGCTAGAGTAAAAGCCAAAGTTTTTTATTTTTTATTTATTTATTTTATTTTATTTTATTTTTTGAGGGGGTATGGCACTATATCAGGAATCAGCACTGGGTGATAGATGAGCCAGGTATGGCTAAGAATAGAACAGCCTACTTGAAGTAGAAAAATTGGCTTCCAGATCTGCCTTCATATACAGTTCTATAGGGTATGAGGTTTGCAACTGTAATAAAAAAAATTGAAGCACCTGCCACTAAGAATAAGAGGAAAAGGATTCATAGGAATGTATGTGGAAAGATGGGTTGTGAAAATCTCCTCAAAATGGGAGCACAGGTGTCAAACAATGGAAGAGGCTTGTATACCAAGAACATAAGTAACCAAAGCCAACTCTATGCCATAGAGTGTTAAAGTTTTGATTACAGTGCTGGCTACCCAATTTAGATTAGTGGCTTGACACCTCTAGGAACTGACAGCAGATGATAGCAATGAATGAATAAGTCATGACAGCTTGTTCAGTCTAAGGGGAGGGAAGCAGCTGTGGCTCACTGTTTTGGTTTCACCTAGCAGGAGCACTATGTGCTACACGAATGGAGTACAAGCTCAAGGAGCATGCAGTACCATTGTGAGAGTGCACAAACAGGCTTAGGGACCATGCAGTGCAATGGTGGTGGTGCAGAAACAGGCACAGAGAACATGCAGTACCATGCTGAGGGTGCACAAATAGGCTTTGGTAGCATGCAGTACCATGGTGCGGGTGCAGAACCAGGCATAGAGAGCATGCAGTGCCATGGTGAGGATGCACAAGCAGGGTTAGGGAGTATGCAGTGTCATGGGGGTGCATAAATAGGCTTAGAAAGCATGCAGTGCAATGCTGAGGGTGCACAAACAGGTTTAGGGAGCATGCAATGCCATGGAAGAGGTGCAGAAATAGGTACAGAGAGCATGCAGTACCATGCTGAGGGTGCAAGCATGCAGTGCAATGGTGAGGGTGCACAAACAGGTTTAGGGAGCATGCATTGCCATGGGGAGGTGCACAGCAGGATAATGGAGCATACAGTGCCATGGGGAGGGTACACAAGCTGTGTCATACTCCCCATGAAAGGCAGCATACAATGGAGCTTGGAAAACTGCCAAAGGGGAAAAGGTGCCAACTAGGATGAAGGCAAACTGACACATAGTAGCAGTAAGGTGGCCCACCTATTATCACCCAACTTTCTTCACTGGAGGAACAGATAGGTTAACAGATATTCATGGGCAACAATGAATACATCTTATGACTGCTGCTACCTAGGAATGCCCACCATACAAAAGAAATGTCCTGTCTGGCTGCATGTGTAGGAGCTATCAAATGAGATCTTAGAATAAAGCAGAAAAAAATTATCGAGTGAAGTTGAGTGCTGAAAGAAAACACAAAGGTTATCAAAAACAAAGTTAGCACTCATCCTAAGTGAATTTTACACATCCCTAAATCACAAGCAAGAATGAATTAGTAGCCATTTATAAATAGGAGGCATTCTAAATTTTAACAAATTTCTGAAACTACATAAAAATAAGCCAATAAGAAACAGTCTACAAAATACTGAGAAGTCATTGTGAAATGGGCTAACAAATAAAATGACAACATGCCACTATTAGGATATTCTTGTGATGGCATTCAGCTAAAGAGAGTGCAAAGCCAATGTATTCACCATGCAAAGGAGATTAAATGGAAATACTGTGCCAGGCCATAGTGGCTGTGTTATGCACTCTCCAAACTCTAAGGACCTCACGACAAACTAAGTCCTTCAACAAACCATATATCACAGTTCTGCTTATCTTGGACAAAAATGGACTCCTGGTAGTCATCGTGAGTTAAGGAAAAACATCCCCCTCTAGTCAAGCACTCACTGGGCATATAAGTGCTTTTGTTCCAGAGAATGGGACATCCTTAAGCACTACAGATTAAGTTAAACTCAACAACAAAAAAATAAATATCTGAAAATCTAAAAAGAGAAGTTATACAATCAAAACTAGTTATTGTAGGAAGACCAGGTCACGTGTGATTGAAGTAAGTCTTACTGTACTAAAGTGGAGTGGAACTAGTCAAATGTATATTATTCACCTTCTACTTTGGAGCAACTCCTTTTGGTAATAGTTGCCAATGATGATGACACAGTAGTGGTACCAAAATCTATGACTATGCCTCAATCTGCAAAACCATTTAAGCTGTTGACTCTAGACTTAGATGCTTTTATCACAACTTTTGAGTGAGTAGTCATGCTAGAAAGCTGGGAGTGGGCTGAGTGGCTTCAGATGCTGACAATATATATTACTGGATATCCCTTCCATTGCTTTGCAAATATGAAGAGCACCAGTTAAATAGCACTACAGAAAAGTAAAATGCTGACTATTAGCATTCGTGAGTGGTCACAGCAGAAACCCTAGCAGTCAAATCTTATAAATGAACATAATAAAAGCAAAGCAGAGAGTAAAAGAGCAGTGTACACACACATACACACACACACACACACACACACACACACACACACACACACACACACACACACACACACACTCACTTTACTCCTAACAAAACAGATCGATGGTCAGTTGTTTCCATCTAAAACCTACCTGCCTCCCCCATATGACAGGATGCCACTTTTCTGCATGTAATTTGCTTGCCTGATTGTAATAAAGGTGAAAGGCAGTAATTGTGTATTTCAGCTTGCTGCTTGCAGACATATACATTGCCTTCTCTGCCCCAACATGCCATATGACACTGATCATTTAAAAGTGTTCATACAAATGCTGTTTATTTTACACACAGACTGTCAACCAAAAATTGTAGCTACATTCTCTATACCACTGATGTCAACTTGTGATGAAGGTGGCCCGAACCAGTCTCAACCGATTAGCTCAACAAGCAGACAAAATGCCAAAAAGTAATGGTAGAAACAATCAAAATCATTGACAGAGCTTAAATTATGTTTATATATATATATATATATATATATATATATATATATATATATATATAAATGTAAATGTTCGTTTGCTCAAAATCTTAAATCTCCGAAAGTTCTTCACCGATTGCTTTGAAATTTTCACACAATGTTGCAGTCGAATACTCGCGTTTTTATATACCTACTATTATACAGATGTCACACGTTGCATTCAAATATGCGCGTGTTTTTATATACCTACTATGGATTCTATATATTTGTATACAAATATGCAATGTTATATGTTTTTGTTATAACTTTCTTTCTTCTTTTTCAGTGCAATCGATCTGCTTTAGTTCATCCAAATAATGCCTCGCAGGAGATCAAACTTAGGTCGTCGTACTCGAGGAGCGGAAGCAGTGCGACGAGTAATTGCAAATCAAACTGAGGAAGAAAGGGCATCAGCGAACGAGTGAAACAGACAAAGAATGGCTCAAATGCATGCTGAGGAAGCAGCAGAGTGACGTGCAGCCAGACTTGGGGATGCAAGGTTGCGAACACGGCGATCACATTCAGCAGCTTCAGATCTGCTTTGTTCTCCTCGATCGATACCAGCGGATGAAATAAATGCTTGCCTGAAATACTCACACGTAAAGACGTTAAAGTTAACTACAAATATGTGTGTCCAGCTGCAAAACGATCGATCAGCTGAGATATCCTCACATCAATTGCTGGAAATTGGGAACGGAAAGGTTCCGGTTGATCTGACCTCAGGACGAATTTCATTGCCTCATAACTTCTGCAATTTAGTGACGTCAAAAGAAGAATTGATTGAAAAAGTATTTCCCAATATTCAAACCAATTATAAGAATCACAATTGGCTGACTGAATGAGCTATTCTTGCGGCCAAGAACAAAGACAAGAAAACTTAAGTGCAGAATTTACAAACATTTATATGAAATAAGAAAACAGAATAGTAACAATGCACTATTTAGACACCAAAAAATTTGTTCCAAGGCAGTATTTTCTTTCTTTGTTTTGGAATCAGTCCCTATGGATTTAAGGTGTGGCATGTGGGAGGACAAACTGGAATACAAAGAGTTATATTGGCAGCTAATTTTGGATGCGAATAAGCCCCCAGGTTTGAACGATTTTTTATCTATTAAACCAGTTCTTAAATTGAGGTCTGCCAAACTGTGAATTGAAAATTTGTATGTAATTTTCAAGAAGTGTCACTAGATGGCAGTAAGTGTATTGGAAGTGAATGGGATGTGTACTCACGTTCACCTTTTTAGTTAAAGTCTATTATTTTATAGTTTTTTTTAAGTATTAATATATTTATCATGATTTTTAAAATTTCTATTAAGTATGTATTACATTGAGAATGTTTTAGTACAAAGTTGATGAATTTCACCATGTAAATGTTGTTATAGTATGGTGAATTTACGTGCATTAATTTTGTAATTAAGTGGTTTCATACTATTGGTTGGACAATTATTCTTCTAATCAAGTATGTTATAAAATTGATTGTTTTTACTGTTGACTTATTATTCTGATGAAGAAGTTGTTCGAAAACGTATCGATTTGTTTGCGTTATTAAATTGTTCCTCTTAGACCTGGGTGTTCTTATTTGTACATTTTTGAGTACTGCTGGCCCTTTATTGGAGTTTCTAAGCAAATTTTTTTGGGAACTTAACAATATTACTCAGTCTAACATTCAAAGCGAGGCAGTCACATACAAGTCTGTTGACACTGTTGTGGAAGCAGATGAAGCGGTTAATTATCCAACAGAATTTTTGAATTCACTCAATCTGCCAGGGATGCCACCGCACGTACTGCAATTGAAAATCGGCGTGCCAATTATCATGTTGCGAAATATCAACCAGCCAAAGCTTTGTAACAGCACGTGTCTTGCAGTAAAAAAATTAATGAGCAACGTCATAGAAGCAACAATCTTGACAGGACCTTTCAAAGGTGAAGATGTCCTCATTCCTCGCATTCCTATGATTCCAACAGCTATGCCATTTCAATTTAAGAAATTGCAATTCTCAATTCGATTGGCATTTGCAATCACCATCAACAAAGCTCAGGGCCAATCTTTAGAACTGTGTGGTTTAGATCCACACACGGATTGCTTCTCACATGGACAATTATTTATTTTATTTATTTATTTTTTTATTTTACATTTGTTGACCGGGCTAGTCCAACTGGATATATGTCCATTTTCAGTAGAGGCCCGGGGAGAAAAGCTCCAATGGTTATTACAAGTTTAAACAACAATAGGCAATACAATACAATAGGCAAAACTGAGTTAGTTAATATATGTAATATACAAATATGATAGGAGCAAAAACAAAAGAGAAATAATAAAATGTTTTAAAAAATGAAATAAAAAGTTTTTTTTTACAATGGTCATACAGTATATATGAGATAACATTTATCTACATAGATGTTATGTAAAGGGTTAGCTATCAAGGATATAGGGAGAAGAGAATGAAAATAATTATGGTAGAAGAAAAGAGAGAGAGGAAGAAGGAAAGTTAATCTGGGTTGGTACAGGATGCAGTCTTTCAGAAGTTGCGTGTTCTAGTCGGCAAACCAGACAATCTCTATATCTGCATGGACAATGGAACAACAAAAATATTGTATACCCACAAGCATTGTGAAATTAAACATATTAGAAATGTGCGCTTTCTCTTTTCTTTCTTTTCCATTTAACCAGACTGAGCCACAGCAACGCTTGGCCGGGTACAGCTAGTATATATATATATATATATATATATATATATATATATATATATATATATATATATATATATATATACTTACCATGCTCAAATAATAGGTTATGCATCAACATACATTTTCTGAAGGAAATTGAGTCTGAAACTGAAATATTTGTTACTATTTAGTGAATGCAATCATCAATAAAATGCCAGAAAGCCATGCATTGTATGAGGAAGATAATCATTTTGCTGTGTATACAGGCATCCCCCACCAACTGCAAGCAAAATCAATAGTTATTTGCAGTCTTTTATGTTTTGCACACACAGATCACATTTTTTCTTTACTATCATAGAAATAATATTCTATTCTCATTTTCTGTTATGCACTTTTTTTCAACTCCAACACCTCAATCATTGCAAAATATATATATATATTTTTAAAATGAATAGATTATGCCTGCTCTCAATCTGAAAAATGTGCAAAATGTGGGAGAATTCAAATAACTTCTGAAAGACTGCATCTGCATATTTAAAACACAAAAGGGCATACCTTAGACCAGAAAATGACCCAGGCCATCAATGAACTCAGGCAGGCTCAATTTTCCCATGAGACCTAATTGTTATTCACTACTATTCCAAACACTAACCCTAATCAGAGTAACAAATTATTTTAAAGATTATCAGATCAGTTCCATTCACAGATCTCAACCTTCTATCTTCACAGTGTAGTACACTAGCTGTTACAACAGGGAACAAATGGGTAAAATGCAAAGTACTTCAAATAACTTCTAGTGAGATTTTGTCTGTATTCTTAAAACACAAAAGGGCATACCTCAATAAAAGGACATACCTCAGTCCAAAACAAAAGTACAACCCAGGCCATCCTCAAACTCTAGCATGATTAATTCTCATAGAAATTGAATGGGTGCCCATATTTCTCTTCATCTTCCTGCAAAAACAGAAATCATTTTTAAGAGAACAGCAGCCACAATTAATCATGCAGTCCATAACTAGAAATGAACAGATCACTTCTCTCTCTTTATTTTCGAAAAAAGACACACTTCCTGGCCATTTAAATTTTCTTTGTAATATATTTTTAATATTGCTTCACTGCAGTATCAGGCAACCACAGAGCTTCTCTGACATGACCAGACCTAACTCTAAGCACCCCAGGGTTGGTCTGAATTAGACATTCAAAAAAAAAGAAATTACACACAAGTGAAGTGGACTGTCTTATTGTGGCCCAATAACCAGCAGGAAGAGAAGCCTGAGCCAAGCTCATACTCAAGCTTGAGCTTGGCTCAAGTCAGCTCTGTCTCAACCAACACTTTAACAACACAAGTCTCTCCTACACATGATATTGTTGGTAGAGAAGAAAGTAATCACCTGCAGAAGGTTAAAAAAAAAAAAACTCATGCAGACCAGAATCAAGATCTATACTCAGTTTTAATAGACTTGCTTGTTTTAGAGACTGCAGCAGTAGATGCTTTGGTTCATCAACTAGTCCTTCTTTAATGGTCATCATGACCTAAGAAATACATTTTTGGATTGAAGAGTTAAAATATGATAGTAAAGACAGTACAACTAGGACTGAATGCTATTATAGATTTTTACTTGTTGTTCTTTTCAATTATTTGTTATTGTTTCTCTGAGATTACAGGTTAGTTTTCTACAGTTATTGAAGGTTCTGATGGTATTTAATTGCTTTACTTTGTCTTCTTGTTTTGATGTTTTATATGCAAGAAAGACTGCTGAATGTTGAAAAAAATAAGCACATTGTCACCTTATGGATAAATTTAAAATATGATAATAATCAAGGGCTTTGAAAGAGTATTGAAAGGTAGGTTTAAATACGTACTACCAAATGTTTTTAATGTGTGGGAGTGTCAGGATTTAAAAGGAGTGACTACGTTTGCATTACTTGTTGCAAAAGTAATGCTCAGTTAGCAATAGCTGTGTCAGTGGTGCAAAACGCAGCACACTTGCCTTTACTGAAAAAAATTCTGGGTTCTATTCCCACATCAGGTGGATCGATTGCTAACACTGCAAATCAGCATGGGGGGGGGTCTGCACTCCTGAGGCTACTGTCCTTTGGATGAGATGGTAAACTGAAATGCAATCTGCTTGAGTTGGTGACAGCTCAGGTGGATGTAAAAGATACCATGGCACCTATTGAAAAGAGCACTGGTCCTTTATTTATATACAAAAATAACTTTTATTTATAACATATTTACATATTTACAATTATTTACACATGTACAACTGTATAGATATACAAATATATTTACACATATTCATAATTTACATTACAATCATACTAAATTTTCACACATATTAGACCGCACTCTTTTTTTCGATAACCACCATCTGATTTTACTTAATATTGCTGCTAAAATCCATTTGCCATTAATCATAATTTAATTTATTCTTTCTTTCAACATATTATAATGTCAACTGCATATGTTAACAGAAGTGGAATTTTTAACCCATCAGATGTTATATACTCCAATTAAACAACCCTGACTTGCACTACTCTTATGTACTTCTTGACTTAACCAGCCATTTACAAATATTTTTACTTTATTACTACTATACATCAACATACATAATTTCCTAACTTTGTCAGCTATATTATACTCTTTCATTATTATCCATAGCATTTCATGTCCAATTGTGTCAAATGCCTTAAGGTCTCCTGTCATGATTTTTGTTTCTTCCTTTCTGTTCATAGAATCCTCCACAATTTCTCTATCATTAATAATTCTTGACAACGCTCCCCCTTTATACTATATATGTTGTCTTCCAGAATATTTTCCATTCTAGTTTCAAATCTCTTTCGTATTATTTTTATAAAGCTATTATAATCATTATTATTCAATGCTATTGGTCTCCAGTTTTTTAATTATCTCCTGTCTTCATTCTTATATATGAATTTAAGCATTCTACTACCTAATTATACATAAAACCTTCATTTAACCATTCATTCAAAATCTTAAACAAATATATATATATATATATATATATATATATATATATATATATATATATTTTATTTTTTTTTTTTGTCAATCCCTTAAATTTTTAGGCATTTCATACCCTATTTCATCTGGTCCTGTAGCTGAATCTATATTTACTTGTCCTAATACTTTATCTAGCTCATTTAGTGAAATTACCTTTTCCAACCTTTCGTTCTCTTTCTCTGTTAACTTTTTTATTTTCCATGTTTTTTTCACTACCTTCTTTTTTAAAAATTTTTGTATATATTGTACTATGGAATTCATAATCTTTTCCTCATTTCTTTCTATTTCTACTTTTACATTTTTCATTTCTTTCACTACACTACCATCTTTCTTAGCTAATCTGCTTAAGCAATTTCATATTTCTATTTTTCCTTGTAAAATTATTTTTGCTTATATAAAAATTCTTATTTTTCTTTGTCAAAGTTCTTTCTATAATTAGGTTCTAAATTTTTAATGCATCATTATATGTTCTTATATATTTTTCTTTCTCTACTTTCTCATCATATTGTCACTATAAAAACATTTTTTATATTTTCCCTTAAATATCATCCACTATTCAGACCATTTTTTATAAAATTTTCTCATAGTAGTATGATCTTTCCAAAACTGTATTACTAATCTCTTTATTTATTCATTCCATCCTTTCTCATTTATCCTTTTTATTCCTCTGCCTATGTTTATATACTCATTGTTTTCTTTTATTTCTAGCAATATTGTAAGATCATCATGAAATCTCATTTTAACTATCTCCCCTTCTCCTATAAATAACATTCTGATACTAAACAATTATCTATTTCAGTTGTATAGATACCTCTTTTGTAACTGCATGAATTTGTGTCCCAAATGTTTAACTTACCACATCTTATTGCTTTTAACAATTTTCTTATGTCATTCCCTTCATTTTAACACTTGCCTCTTAAATCACAATTAAAGTCTCCTGTTATTATAATATTCATAATTATCACTGCATAGTCTAAAATCTGATGAAATAAGTTTTCCCTTTCTTTGCAATTAGTATATGCATATAATGTTAACATTCTCTATACTTCTTTGTCCTTTCCATTTTAAATCTACAATGGTTAATCTTCACATTTTTGGTAAAGTAACATCTAATATATTTACTGTATTTCTACAAAATAAAGCTATTCCAGAGCATCTCTCATTTCCCAAATTCCAGATTATCTTTCCTCCCCCCAATTTTCCCATTTGTAATCTTTCTTCTTTGTTAAACATTTTGTGTCTTCTAATATAATTACATCTAATTTACATGTATTATACCACTCCAGAATCCCCATTCTTCCTGTTATATTATTAATACTATTCACATTTAGAGAAAGCACTCTAAAATTTTCAGTTTTACATTTCCTTAGACTCATGGTACGTTCACAGATCATTACTGAGTTGGCTTTCTTAATAGGCCATACAAAGCCTAGCTAGTTTCCCTCACAAAAATGAGAATCAAACACTGTACCTTGTGTCCATGAGTCAATCACCTTAACTATTATACCTTTCTTTTTTCTTTTGTACTTATCCCCTTACATTTTCTTTTTCTGTATTTTACCCTTTTACCAATATAATTCTTTTTTCCCTTTACTATCTCAGAATTCATGTCTTCTTCAACACCTATTTCAGAACCTTCTTCTATGTCCTCTTTATTATTTTTTCTTGATTTTTCCTTTATTTCTACTACTTCTAACATGTCTTCTCTTTGTTCATTTTCTTTTCTTTCTTTTTCTTTTCCTTGCTCTTATTTTCATTTTTGCAATCCATCCATACATGTTCAGTTTTGTTACATTTATAACATTTCAATTCCCATTTTTTGCATCATATCCCATTTCCCCACAAATAAAACATGTTATTTTATCACATGTCCTTCTTTTCCACAAAAAAAGTTTTGGGTTATTCTCAGTATCTTGCAATACTTCTATTCTTCTCTACATTTATCATGCTTTCTATACATATATTTTTCCCTATTTTAACACACTATTTCAATCCCATCTACTAGTAATAAAACTGTTTTTATCATAAACTTTTGCAGTATACAGTACTTCTTTACATAAAGCCTTCAAATGTCCTTTCAAAATCTCTCTTTCTACCTTTGTTCAAAATTGTACATGAATTGTCTTTTTTTGTTTCCCTGTGAAATGTTATTATCACATAAAGATTCCATGGATTACAGTCTTTCCTTTTTTCATATTATGCAAGCACATTTCCATTGAATTGAAATAAATAAAGATTGTGGAGATAAAAAGAAATAAATGAGATATGGTTTATTTATATGACTGATGGATTTTTTCCAGATGTGTAAATAATGAATAATGTTAGTATTATTATTAATGACCCTGTCTTTCAGATAAGTGCCATAGGATCTTTTGTTTCCATCATAGCTAACACCAACTCAGGCAAATAAAAACCTGTCGAAGGACAGTAGACTCAGGAGTGCAGCATCCATAATGCTGGACTGCAGTCCAGGAATGAAAAATTAATACAATCACCTGAAGTAGGAGTAGAACACACACAAACTTCTGCTCTTCCATGATCAAAGACAAGTGCATTGACCGGACAATTACATTAATATGATTCTGTTAGTGATTGGGTTTTCATGAGCTTTGTATATTTTAAATAGTTTATTATTACATAATGCTACACAAATATTTTACATATTGATTTACATGATTGATATATCTAATAAGATATTAATGGGTGCTAATATGCATACACCAATGCCCGGAAATTGAATTCCCCTTCTTTGTGGTCTAATGTGCCTCTGTAAAGCTATTCTCAGTTAATGAGAGAATTATAGAAATGATAAAGAAATATTTTCTTGATCTACAGTCTCAAAAGTAAAGAATGTTTTGTACCATAAAAAATCCACAGTGATGGATTGTTGTAAAAATCAGCAGTTCAGTTAAACCACGTGAAAGCAGATAACCACTGAAAACCACAAGAAACACATCTCCTTTAATGTGCTAGATGAGGTTCCACCATGAGGCTTCTTCAGTCAACAGATAAAACATTAAGTCACAGAGTATATTTAAAACCAGTACATAGACCACATGACAGGAAATTACTTCAGTATTAATTAAAACAATTAAACTTGTTCATGTAAACACTTTAACAAAGGTTGCAGGGTAAAAGTGCCATTCAATCTGGTGGTAAATGTGCTCTAAACCTAAATATCCATCGCATTTCCTCACTCTCAGTGAGAAGATTAATATCACCACCACATAATGGTAAATAAATAACTTTTAAAAATGCAAATTTAAAACTATTCATATCACCTTTATCTAATATATGTTTATATAATGCATTGGCATTACCTTTCTGTCTAATCTTTGAAAGATGGTCACCTATACGCTCTTTTAACTTCCTGTTAGTCATACCTATATAATTTTATTTTTATTTATTTTATATTTGTTTACCTGGAAAGTCCAACTGGAACAAAGTCAATTTACAGCAGATGCCCAGGGAGAAAAGCTCCACAACAACAGAATTACAGCAAAAAACAATTCTGTACAGAGGTATATATACAATCAAAGAGATATAGCATGCAATAGTTTGTTCTAAGCAAGCTTAGCTTATACATAGTAGACTGTGGATGTCAGTATTGGTAGAACAAAACACACACTGAGTGATGCAATCAAAAACTGATGCCATTAAGGAGACATCTCACAAGATAAAATTATATGTAAGATAGTAAGCCCTGTATGGGAGTATTTGAGTACTGTATATTAGAGATGGTAAGTAGTGAAGAGAGGAGGGTAGCAAGATTTGGAGGAGAGCAGGAAAGCATTTACGTGATGCAAGGATAGCACCATGACTGCAAGAGGTGTGACTTAAGTGACTTTTTGAAAAGTGAGATAGATGGTGCTGAGGAGATATTTTGGGGGAGGTTATTCCATTCCCTAGCAATGTTGTGAGAGAAAAGAGCTTTCACTGCAGTATTGTTGGCTTTGGATATGCAGAGCAGGGTTTTGTTGAATGAGCGTAGAGGATGAATTGCTGAATATTGGTTTAGTAGATGGTTTAGGGCTTGGGTTTTGTGGGGGTTCTATATTATGTTGATGGTGAGCACTAGTTGGTGGTAACTAATTAGCTGAGGGAGTTCTAACCACTGTAGTTCCTTTAGGGCAAGACAGTGATGACTTCTAAAAGTGGAGTTATTGGCTAATTTTTCAATTTTATTGTAACATGATTCTAGTTTTTCTAGGTCTGTTTTCCTGATATGAATTAGGATTGGTGATGCATACATTAGGGTAGACAAGAGGTGGGTTTGGGCTAGGGAGATTTGTGCTTGGTCTGATAGGAACTGTTTGTGTTTGCATAAGGTTCCTAATTTTTATGTACCTTTTTAATGGTTTGCGAGATATGGACATCAAAGTGAAGATCTTTATCTATTTCAACACTGAGGAGCTTAGTATGGGCGGTGATTTTGATGCCAATTTTGGAGTTGATAGTGAAGGAAGGTGGTGTGGTTTTGGATTTATTGGGGGTAAAAAGGAGCAGTTTGGTCTTGTTGGGGTTTAAAATAAGTTGGATATCAATAATTCACTGTTCCACAGAGCAGAAGGATTCTTGGGTAAGCTTTTGGAGAGTGGTTATGGATGGGGCTGAGCAGATTAGTGTGAAGTCATCTCCGTACTGTATATGTGACACATGCAGGCTTGAGGTATGTAGTTTGTTAGTGAAAATGGTGAATAGTAGACAACCCAGTATTGATCCTTGAGGAACGCCTATAGTAGTTGGTAGTAGAGGTGATAGTATACCTTGCCATTTGACTGATTGTTTTCTATCAGAGAGATAGTTTTCTGAACCAGGAAGTAGTGGAGGGGGCAAAGAACATGGTCGATAAAGTGTCTAAGAGTAGGTTATGGGAGACCATGTCAAATGCTTTAGATAGATCTAAGAATATGGCTGATATGAAGTTGTTGTTGTTTCTTAGTTGGTTAACCTGGTTGGTAAAGGAGAGAAGTGCAGTAGTTGTACTGTGGTTTGGGTGGAAGCCATGCTGTGTGAGGGAGAGGAGATTATGTGAGGTTAAGAAGTGCATTACCTGGGTGTGAATACATTTCTCCAGGAGCTTGGAAAAGGGGGGATAGGATAGCAATGGGCCAGTAGTTTGATAGTTCATAGGAGTTGCCACCTTTGTGAAAGGCAATAATATATGACACTTTCCATAGTTGGGGATGCAAGCTTCTTGTATAGAGTGGTTTATAAGAATTGAGACAGGGTAGGCTAGCGACTCTGCAGCTAATTTTAGGAAATTAGTGGGTAGACCATCTGCTGCGAGAGTGGTGTGTTTTAATTTAGAGAGTAGTTTTCTAACTGTGGAGGTTGGTACAGATGAGAGTGTAAAGGTGGGTATGTTATTTTCATCTATAGTTGGGGTGAATTTAGAGTTATTGTTGGATAGCTGGGTAGATAATGAGAGAATAGATTCCGTGAAGTGATGGTTAAATTGAGAATCCATGCTGTCATTATCTGTATTGGTGTTGGGAGCTGGGGTGGTAGTTTTGCCAGGTTTTAGAAGGGAATTGATAGCCTGCCAGAACATTTGGGGTGTTTTGGAATGTTTGTTTTGAATGTCTAGGAAGTAGTTTTGTTTATCCATTTTTGTTTGTTTTTCGGCCTGATTCTGAAGTTGTTGATATTTTTGTGTTTCTTGTCTAGTATTATTCTTTTTCCAGTTCTTCCAGGCATTGTCTTTGGCTTTTAGTAAGGCTTTTGCTGTCCTGTTATGCCAAGGGTCATAGTTAACTTTAGTTCTAAGTTTCCTGACGGGAGCTAGTATATTTAGAACATTCATAAAAGTACTATTGAAGAACTCAATTGCCTGGTCTAATGATAAGAGTTTTTAGTGGGTGCCAGTCACATTGCTGTAACATGCTATTAAGAATTTGTGGATTTAACTCGTGCTCATCTCTAGTTTCCTTAAACAGTATGGGCTTGGATATGTTTACTTGTTTACGAAGGAGGAATGTGGGACAGTGGTCACTCAGTTCATCAGGTAGACAGCCCACATGATAATTTTCTTTAGGGAGATTAACTAAAGTCCAATCAAGAATGGAGGTTCTTTTGGATTTTTTGTCAACTCTGGTGGATTTTTGGATTAATTGTGAGAATCTGAATAAGTTAATAATAATATCCATCACATGGTACACATTTTATTTATTTATTTATTTATTTTATTTATTTGCAGTTGGTTTACCAGGATAGTCCATTGGGCCAAGATGAACCCGTTTTCAATGGAGTCCTGGGGAGAAAAGCTCCAAAGCAGTCTAAGTACAATAGATTATTGTTGATAATTTATACAATTCTAAAATGTTCAAACAAATAATTTCAAATAGTTAACAAGCATTAGAAATAATACAGAGTTGTGATGGGTCTAGCAGATGAAACAGTTTATCAAAGGCATGTTGCAAGGCAGTGCAAGAAGTTATTACATGTCAAAAAGCATAAACCTAAGAGGTTAGGTCTGATACATTAATTGCATATACCATAGGAATAATAGAGTAGTTGTTAGAGAAAAAATAGCTGGAATAAACAGGGGGATGAAGGAAGATGAAGAAAGAAGCAGTTCTAGTGTTAGTTATGAGGGGTGGGAGCAGAAGCAAATCTAGTGTTAGTTATGAGGGGTGGGAGCAGGAGCATTCCCACTGGGAAGATAGGTAAGAATGAAGAGATCTTTTGAAAATAAAATGATTAGGGGTGGTGCGAATGGATGGATATTAAATTTTGTGTATTACAATTACCAGGGGCTCTTAAAATAAAATTATGGTCTAATACTGGATGTTTAAAGGCCTTTCCAGGATAGATGTAGTCACAATAACTATTACATTTAAAAGTCCCTGATTTTACACTCACAAAACTAAGATAATGTTTCAGCTGTTCCTTATAACATAATGCTTGCTTAAGAGAAGTAGTACATTTATAACCAAATCTAGGTTTTGATGATATTATAGTATTAAGCTCTGGTATATCAGCTAAAATAGGCACCTGTTGTACCTTATAGGTATTTTTATTATAGATCGACATGCACAGTACTTCTACTTTACCACTCTTAAGCTTAGGTTTTTGCTGCTTAGCTGAAAAGAAAGTGGGTCTAGCCAAATCTATATGCTGCTGAATTACATTCTCATGTCCTAATGTACTTTATAAATCATGATAATCATGTTTTCTGAAATCACCAGCCATATCACCAGACTCTAATTGTTTACACATGTTTGAATCAGAGGTATTATGTCTAGCTGCACGATGCATCTGACCCTTAACAATATTTTTAAACATAAAGGAAGATTGCATACTCATGCAATGTAATTATCCTATTTAACCAGCTTACTATACAATTGTGTTTCTATGCACCCTGTTAAATCTGTAGATATTAAGACATCCAAAAATGCAATTTTTGAAAAAGATATTTCATATTTAAACTTCAGAAATGTAGCTGTGCTAGAAATATATTCTACAAAATTTGTAAAGCTAGGTTCATCTCCTGTCCACACCAAAAAAAGATCATCCACAAATTTTCTATAAAAAACTATGTAATTAATTAAAGGAGTAAGTTCAGATAAAATATTCCTTCTCTTCCCATATAAACATAGCAATATTTGCATATGTATTGGCAATGGGAGTTCCCATTGCCACCCCCTTTGTTTGGTGATCTTAAATAAAAACACATTATTTTCTAATACTGCTAATAATAAATCACATATTAAGTGAATATTATCTACAGAATAGTCTGAGTATTTACACAGAAACTTATATACACTATATATCCCTACATCATGTCAAATGACCGTAAAGAGAGAATCAACATAAAATGTCAAAAAATAAGATCGAGATTGAACAATCCCATGTGACCAAGCATAAAATTGTTCAAGGAAAATTGTAGTATCCTTCAGAACTGTACTGTGCTTATCTAACAAAGGTCTAAGCTGTTTTTCTAAATACTTGGAGATGGGCTCACTGACCTATTCTCTATCTGAGACTATTGGTCTCATGTTTTTTTTTTTTGGCAGACACTTATGTTTCTTGGGAATTCCATAAATTACTGGTACATTTGGAGTGCTGACAATGAAATAATTAAATAAATAATCTGTAATCCTATGACAGTCATGCATATGAATGATAGCCTTCTTAGCAGTTAAAGCACTGGCACTGCTATCTCTTTTACTAATGGCTGCATATGCATCAGATTTTAACATTTTAATCACACAATTCTCATAATACTCAATGTCAAGCACAACAACTCCACCACCTTTATCTGCACTTTCAATTACAATGTTGTCATTCATAATTAAAATATTCAGGGCCTTAAACTGTTCAACAGTTAAATTATAAAATTTGCTACCTGTTTGAGCTTGATATAGTTTATAGATTTCTCTCTCAACGGTCTTCTCAAGATCTAGTAAAATTGTATCACTGTAAGGTATAAATAAACTGGAG
This sequence comes from Protopterus annectens, assembly GCF_019279795.1. NCBI lineage: Eukaryota > Metazoa > Chordata > Ceratodontiformes > Protopteridae > Protopterus > Protopterus annectens. The sequence goes on along the minus strand of NC_056744.1, from coordinate 1,293,539,120 downwards.
AGCTTAAGTACATCAACTTCAGAATTGTTATCTCTACCAAACATTAATTTCAGATTCCAGATCCTAACAAACCACTTCATTTCTAGTAATGTAACAAAATATCTATTGTTTTAGACTGGACAAATGTGAGACCTCTCTGTAAAACATAAAGTTAATGATGAGTCAACTTATGTTTAGATAAATTGAAAATCACCTCCTTGTTTGACTCCTGGTTACCGGTCAATCCTTCTGTGTTCCCTTGCTGTCACTTATCAAGCTCTTCATTCTTGCCCTTGGCTTGGGCATTGGAAGAGGCTGTTCCAGCAATAGTGGAAAATCAACTAAGTCTAATGCCCCTACTAAATTAGTGTCAGGTGACCATCTTTCAGAGATTAGATGGAAAGTTGATAGCAGTGCATTGTATATCTGATGCCTTTGCATAAGAAGGGAGACAATGGTAGCAACTAATGTGTTTATTAAGATTTTACCATCTCTATTGGGAGGAGATATAAGTCTTTTGGAGTTACAGTTAAGGTTTTATCATCAGTATCTGGAGAAGATATGAGTGGCCCAATGGCACAACAGATAGGGTTGTTACCTCACAGCAAGAGGTTCCTCTGTTCTATGCATGGCTGGGTACCTTCTGTGTGGAGTCTGCATGTCCTCCTTGTGTTTATGTGAGTTTCCTCTGGGTGCTCTGGTTTTCTCTTCTCCTACATTCCAAAGATATGGAGTAGGTGGATTGGACACTCTAAATTGGCCATAGGTGTGAGTGTGCATGCAAGTGTATGGTGTGGAAGAACTGCCGGGGCAGGGTTTACCACCCAGCAGTGTAAACTTTGTCTCTGGATGATTGTTACTGTTAAAGTGACATCCCAACCCCATGTGTAAAAATGGGAAAGAGGGGTTGTGGATGGATGAATAAGGCAATAGGGGTTGCAATCAAAAGGGTCTTTGCCATGCTTTATTGTGATCGCATTTTTTATGTATGTAGAGCAGCTATCCACTGGACTCTACTGATACACTTTAAAGTAAATAAAATAAAATTTGCCACATATATACATCTTTCACTACATTCTCTGCCACTTCTATAAGATCTGTTTTTTAACATTCTTCTACAAAGTTAGAAAGAAAAAAATAAAACTAAGGACCAGATTCAAAAATAGGTACACTATTATCAGTCAGTCAGAACACAGGAAAAACAAGTATGACCCCGTTAGCATTTAAATAAAATGCATTGCTATTACAATTTCAAATGCTAATCTGATATGATCACTACACCTCTCATTTCAGAAAATCATGACACACTATACTACTGCAGCTGTATGCCTACACCAAAAGAGTTTAAAACTGAAACAGTCAGATTAATAGGAAACAAGAATTTAAATAAACAGTTAGATGGAAGCATTCATTGCCTGAAGAATTTAACAATTATCACAGAAATTTAAGGCTTTCCATTGTTTACAAGTTGCTTCCTGTGACTCTGGTTAAAGTTGCTTACAGTGCGCAATGACAGAAACCTCAGTCAGCTACTGCTTAAAGGTGTATCTTTGCACAGGGCCAGTAATCTCAGTCAGCTACTGCTTACACATGCAGCTTTTGTACAGAGCCAGAGTTACAGATTTTCAGCAGGGTATGTTTGCTGAGAGAGATACTGACTGACAGATTTGCTAATTTCATATCCGACCTGCTGGCTTGTCTGTGGGAATGCTGTGGGGTGAAGCACCGAAAGACCACCCCTTACCACCCCTAGATTAATGGTCTTGTGGAGAGATTAACCTCTACAGTAAAGACCATGTTACAGGCATTTGCAGACCAGTTTAAGACAGAGTGGGACAAATATTTGCCCCATCTGTTGTTTGCATACAGAGACAAACCTCAAGAAGCCACATGTTTTCACCCTTTGCATTGTTCTATGGGCATATGCTGAGGAGGCCTTTAGATTTGATTTGTGATGAGTTGGAGGATGAGTGTGAATCACACAAGAATTCTGTTGTGGCATATGTCCTAAACCTCAAGACAAGGTTTAGGGAGCTCGTGGGCTTGGCCCAAGAAAACCTGACAGAAGCCCAACAGCAGAAAAAGGTTTGGTATGACAAGAATGGTTGAGCCTGAGAGTATGCTGTAGGACAGAGGTTATGTTTATCATTCCTGTCAGACACAATAAGCTGCAGGCAACTTGGGTGGGACCCTTTAAAGTGATGTTAACTACATGGTAAACCTGCTGGGCAGGAGGCAGGGGCACAAACTGTAGCATGTTAACATGATGAACCCTTACCATGATGGGGAGGTCTTGGTGCTGAGTATTTGCAGTGAGTGGCAGGAGGAGTCTGAGGAGAATCTATGGCTACATCAAACCAGACAGAAAAATGGCAAATTATTAAGGTGGAGCCTAGGGTTGCAGCCATATAACATGAGAATGCAGCATCATAGTGGGGTTAGCAATGCTAATGCAGATGCGTTCTCAAGACAAGTTATGGGTTATTGTGTTCCCAGACAGGGTGATGCCCCTCAAGCTACATTGTTTAAGGGTCATTTGAAAAATTAGCTTGAGTCTTCAAAGGGGAGAAAGCTGTTATGATGTGAGGTATTGCCAGCTGTGCCAAGAGAAGTAGGGCAGTGGATGTGTAACATATGCCAGCATAACTAGCTGGGGTTTTGTAAAGAATTATATGTCATTTGTATATCAAACTGATTTATACAGGTGCTTGTGTTGAAAATCTATTTGTAAAGCTGCTTGTCTTAAAAATGTACCTACAGTGGGTTCTGCTGGACAGAAAAGAAATACAATTGTATATCAGACTGTATTGTAACTGTTGAAATGAACATATTGTAACATATGATACTGGAAGAGAACAGGTTAATCTCAGTCCAGCTAACTTTGAAAAATAATATGAAAATAAATTACCTGGTTTATTCCATAAAGATTGTATCTTGCAGTTCTGATTGCAGCCAGAGACAAAATGTCTGTGAAAACCAGGGCTAGGAATCCTCCTGTATTATCCTTAGGGGGGTGAAATAATTCCTACCCTGGAAGGGTAGACTTTTTTGAAATTGTTTTATAACTTCCAGATGCTATAACACATCTTAGCAAAGCTGTATCTGTGTGTATGGTGACACATATGTGCAAGATTCCGGCTCAGTTTCTAGTAAAGGGTAGTGTGGGAACTAGAAGTCAGGTGACCAGAAGGATGTGACACCATTCTGTAATCCAGCATTGAAATGATGTGTTAATACTAGATGAGACAGAAGTCTCAGGGCAGTCTGTTTTTGAAACCTGATAAAGAAGGATCACTTACCCACTTTATCTTGCCTTGCTTAAATAAATAACCGAGGAATAGAAATTCTTTAGATAAGTCAGGAAAATATAGTGAGATTAGTTAAGTTCTGTTTTTCTATATCGGTGTGACTCTATCCACCTGTGTTATTTTTAATATTTCCTGTGATTGAAACTCTTGTTTTTTTGTAAATAGATATTTAGTATTTCATGTTCTTTTATTATTTATTATTAAATATATTTATACTTTTCACTGTGGTTGGTCTTTTACAGAATATTTTTAACCTTCAAGAGTACTTATATTTATTTGGTGACACTGTGGCCTCTCTTGAAAGTCTTGCTACTTTAGTCAAACACTAGCATTTGTATAAATATTAATTTTTACTAAGTATAGTTGTATACCCTGGTAAGATCCTTAGAGTAGCTGGCTTTGGAATGTTCTGGTGCCAGTATGTACCTTATAGTCTGAGTAAATCTGTGCTAGCCTTTCCCAAGACTGTGTGTGTGTGTGTGTGTGTGTGTGTGTGTGTGTGTGTGTGTGTGTGTGTGTGTGTGTGTGTGTGTTTGTGCAAATAAAATCTCAAAGAGTATATGTTTCAGCTACTTGGAGCAGGGACGCAGAGCACTGGTTTCACAGAGAGGGTGGTAGAGAACTTGGCTTGGAACACTCAGCTGAGGACTCAGTTCTGTAGCTGTGTCAGTGGGGAGTCTTATTTGTGGTCTGGAGAGAGTAACAGGGAAACCCAGCCCCATTAATGAGTGTGTTCTCTATGTTATCTTAAGGGAAAATGTGATTGGTGCACAGAGCTGCATCTGGAAATACTGTGCACCTATTTATGTTACAAGTGAACATCCCTCACCTGTGCCCATGGTGAGGACTGAGACTCATTGATTACTGGTCCAGAGAAGGGGTGTCACAGCATCCACACAAAAGCAGGCTCAACTCAAGATATTGAAGGACCAAACAGCATATCCCCAGCAGTTCCTTTATTGCTACCACCTCACCCACTGCCCCAACCTGGCCCTCATATATGCTATACCAGCTTACAAAGTTTTTAACATAAACTCCATGATATGAATAGCACTACACCCAGACATCATAGTAGCCACAAAAACCTACCTCTGCCAGGAAACAAAAATGTAAGAAATTGCCCTACCTGTTATAACATCAGATTAGAAAGGGAAAACAAAACTGCTGGGGATGTCACTATTTCCTTCAAATACACACACACACACACACACACACACACACACACACACACACACACACACACACACACACACACACACACACTAGATATATTCCTTTCATCCCAACTCTGCCAACTTTCTCTAACTTTGAATATCGATTTTTCTTTGAGATAGATAGATAGATAGATAGATAGATAGATAGATAGATAGATAGATAGATAGATAGATAGATAGATAGATAGATATAACCTCCCTCAAGACACAATGCTAAAACACTAGAAAATATTCACTGCTGGACCTCCTTCAAAATTCCTAACATGAAACCATAATATTGGGTGATTTTAATCTAGATTGTCAAACTATAAAATCTGGAAATAGAATCAATAATATACATCTCTACAAATTCACCCAACTTAAAACCATATCAGTTAGATATAACAAAGTCACTGACAGACAATCAATCCTCAGTTCACTCCTAACATCCTCTTCAAATAAAATATTTTCCCTTGGAACTTTTTTAGACAGCTTAAATGATCACTTACCAATCTATACCTTAAGGTATCAAAACAACAGCCTCAAAATACATTATCAAAGCCTGGTAAAAAATATGTTACTTTTCATAAAGACAGTTTTATTAATATAGTGCATCTCCTTAACTGGGAATCACTAAAAACTTTCCTCATAGATGATGGTGCCTCTGAGTTCATAAAAAAAAAATCTTTGGTATTCTAAACACACTAGCACCCTCGCAATAAAAACTGTCAAAGCCAACCCTGCCCCATGGCGATTATTAGCAGCTAAACAACTCATGAAGCAAGGAGACATAGCATGGAAAGTCTAGACAAAACATAAGAAGCTCCCACTTTACAAGCACGTAGACAACTAAGAAACCTAACAAAACAACTTATTACTAAAGATAATAAAACCTATTGCACAACTAATCAAAACTCACACACTTATAATTCAAAAAAGGTTCTGACCCTTAGTAAATAAACTGTTAAATCCAGGAAAAGCTACAGAGGCAACACCAAACACAGAGAAACAAAAGCACACCATAGCCAAATTATTCAATACCCACTTTATACACACATATGAGTAATTAAGCAACCTGCTGACTAATTAAGATCTTGATGTCCCTAATGAATCAAATAACCTTCAACTTTTCCCATTTTAACCTTTCCCCCACAAACACCATTAAAAATATCTCAACATAAAAGATTACTACAATTCACCTCAACAATTTACCCGCTGAATATCTTAAAATTTGAGCTAATCCTATTGTATATCCATTCTTAATTCTGATAAATTGGTCCATATCTGAAAATAAAGCCCCCTCATTATGGAAAAGAAATCATTCTTTATTCCACTGCACGAAGAAGGAATCAATACAGATTTTTTAAACTATAGGTCAATTGCCATTTTATCTCTATCCAGATAATAGAAAAATGTTTTCATTTACAACTTCTAAACTGAGTAATAGATAACCAGCTTCTTCTTTCAACCCAACATGGCTTTTGTCCTCCCCGCAGCATGACTACTGCTCTGATAAATTTTGTTATGCTGAAAACTTAGTCTTGACTGTCTTCATAAACTTATCAAAATCTTTTGATAGTATCTCCCACCAGAAACTCTTACATAAACTCTCATCGTTTGGGCTCTCCAGCTCTTCACTGAAAATGTTCCGTAGCTACCTCTCAAACAGTGCAGAAGCACTGAAATGGAAAAATTATTTCTCCACTTTTTTACCAGTAGCTATTATTGTCTCAAAAGGATCTGTATTAGGCCAAATATTTTTCAACATAACAATCAATGACCTCTACACTGCTACAAAAAATGTTACATTATTTCAGTAATCTGATGACTCGACCCTAATCTGTTCTGTCAAAATACTCTTTAATCTCAAAGACCTTGCACAATAAATCCTTCTTATTGAGCTCTTTACCCCAAAACACATCTCTGCCAAACAACACTACTTACCATTATCTCTGCTAACACCTCCATGATAGAACAAGTAAACCACACAGAAAAAAAATTACTGATCTGGCCAAAAACGAAACATCACTACAAACACATAAAAGTGGGAGGCTTCACACCCCACACCTCCCTAACTAAATATACCAACTCTGAGATCAAACTACAGTGAGGAAAGGGGCAAATTCACACTGATGGCCAAGCAATTTTTTCCCTAGGAAAAAAAAAATCACTGAATCGGCCATTCGCATAACTGGTGGTTCGTTGTTTAGGGGTCGATGAAGAGGCATTCACTGTAATGCCTTTTCAATAAGATAAAATAGACCTGGTTATCTGACACTATGCACTACCCTGTCTCTGTTCTTCTAACACTAACCTTAAGGTAGCCATATATAATTATCTCTGAACCTGCTTAATGCCTCTCCTCTTAACCCTAGTGTTAACATTTTTCATTCCACCAAATTTCTTTCCTCACTTCCATTTTTATAAATTTCTATGCACTAATCATAACATCTATTATCTGTTAACAAGCCCACTAACACACCTCCTCAGATGTACATTGTTCAACATCTACTAAATGCATAAGTATATTTTATACTGTAATATTTACCTTTATTTCATATGAATATAATTTAATTAGCAAAAAAATTGTGTAAATACTAATGTATATTACTTAATATCTGTTCAAGAAATTACTGAATATCTATTTAAAAATGTTTGTAACATGTTACAGCTTTCCTCCTCTGGCCTTTACTGAAAAAGTTTTTTTGATTAAACCCAGTCAGGCAAACCCGGTAAACAAAAGCAAGATAAAATAAAATAAAGTATGTGCATTTGTATTCACGTGTATGTATGTATGTGTATATGTATATATATATCTATCTATAGATATAGATATATCTATATGTATGTATGTATATATATATATATATATATATATATATATATATATATATATATATATATATAGGTTTATGTCAGATGATTATGTTTTCAGATAGTTAAACTTCATATAGTCAAGACCATCCCCTGGATTCTGAAAAGCTTGCACAGAGTGCAAAATCAGTGCAGGAGCTCAAGCAGGCAATATGTCTGCCGTGCAATCCAGGAACAGCCTGCAGGGGTGTGCACGAGTGCTCCTGCACTAATCCTGTACGGACTAAGCCCTGGTATGCAAATCGCCCCATTTGCAGGAGAAATCTAGGCAAATGAGGTGATTTTGCAATCCAGGAAGCTTGCAACAGTCCGTGCAAGACTAGTGCTATCTGTAGAAATGTACTCAGTTAGTAACCGAGTACATTTCTGCTAATTCCAAAACTGAGCTGTGACAGCCGCAAATAAAGGCTGCATATCATTTAGTAAGCATGCCAATGGCCAAGTATAAGGCCATTGGCATTGCAAACAAAACAAAAAAATACAAAAATCAACTTTTATTTTCTTTTTTTTTTAGCCGATCTCAGCTGTTTAAGCATAGGGCAGCTTCGTGCAAATGGGATCGGGGGGAAAATAATAAAATAAACCTAAAATAAGCAGTCTAACTAAAATCACTATTCTGCCATGCAAACTAATGGCAGGCAGAAGACAACCTGGCCAGTGAGTAGTGGTTGCTAAGGGGGGAGGCTCAGTGTGAGACATGTAACTATGCATTACCAGGCAATCAAATACAAATGAAGGGAAGGATAGTGAATCCCCCTTTTCCACAGCATGTGAGTCAGGTCCCAACAGTGTAAGAGTAGGAATAGCTTGGTGCAATCCTAGGAGTTAGGTGACATTATGGGGGTGTGTGTCAGGCATAATGTAAGCAGATTGGAGCGCTGTGGCTTGGGTTTGGTCGGGGGTGTTTCTAAACCTGCTTAGCACTCTTTACAAAACCTAAGCAGGTGTGCACGCCACGCACCAGGTTTTACAGAAAGAAAAAAGAAGTTAAACCAGGAAATAGCAGCAGTGTGCACATTTGAGCACTCTGTTTGTGCGGCATGCACACAGGCTTAAACAGGAAGGCAATAGGAAGGGAAAAACAACAGTAGGAAGGTAATCAAGGAGAACTAGCTTAGCTGGCAAGTGAAATTATCAGAATCAGCTAATTACACAGGCAGCAGACCAGCCTAGCCCAGAACACCACTATAAACTAAGCAAACACCTTCCCCTCTGATTTTTCTCACACTCTACACCACTGGTGTATACAAGCGGGGAAATTTTAACAAACAAACCTACAAAATGAGAAGGGCTGCAGCAAGCAACATGTGCAAGAGGCTGAGGGTGGTGAGGATGTGAATGCTGCCGATCAACCCACAGTGAAGAGACGGAGAAGAGTGTGCAGACCCAGAGTAACCTATCAGGGGCTACATGAGCTGGCGATAGTGGAGCACTATAGGATGGACAGAGACATCCTACAGCAAATTGTTGAGCTGTGCCTGCCACACCTGACACTCCAAACTGACCGAGGGGAACCCATCCCAGTGGATACCAAGGTATGTGTAGGCCTAGGAATACTAGCCACAGGTACCTCCCAAAGCTCGACTGGAAATATCATAGGGATCTCACAGGCATCAGCATCCAGATTTTTGGATGCCATGTCAGCACATGCCAGTGAGCACATATATTTCCTCAACACCCATGAGGTGTTGACCAGCAATGTGCCTCTCTTCCACCAAATAGCAGAATACCCGGAGGTAGTGGGTGCTATAGGCTGCACGCACATATGCATCAAAGCATCACCTGGTAATCAGGGTAGGGCCTACATGAACCGCAAGGGCATCCCCTCCATCAACTGCCAGGTCATATGTGATGCCCAGGGCATTATAATGAATGTGTTTGCTGGCTGCCCTGGAAGCTATGACGATTCCTACACATGTCATCTGATGCAACTGTACCAGAGATCTGCCAATGGGGACATCCCCTACAGTCACCTAGTGGGGGATGCTGGTTACACACTGGAGGTGTGGCTGATGACACCCATCAGAAATGCACACGCACCCGAACAAGAATGCCATAATGAGGCACACACACAGACCAGACTTATAATAGAGCATGTGTTTGGGATGCTCAGGTCACAATTTCGGTGTCTAGACACATCCAGTGGAGCCTTTCAGTAATCACCAGCTGCATGTATCCAAATTGTTATGGTATGTGCTATGCTACACAATATGATCCTGTGGAAACAGCTGCAGCAGGAACAGCATGGGGCAGGGCCACACAGCCCCCCACCAATGCCAAGGCCTGCCCAGGCACAGAGTGACTCGGAGGAGGAACAACCTGAGCCTGCCCCAGTAGGCAGATGGAGGCATGCCCAGTATGCCGAGGCTGCGGCAAAGAGACAATGCATAGCACATACACTGACACAGTAGAGACCCAGGGAATGACACCTCTCTCTGACTCGCACATTACAGTAAAAGAGATGCCAAACATGACACTACCTGTGCTCAACCATGTATAGGGAGTGTACTATGTGCATCCGACCTAGACAGCCCTCCAGCACCATCCTCAGTACTGGTACACCCACAAGGTAAGTCACTCTCCTTACCAACTGCCGAATAGAGTAGTATGTGTTGTTACTTGAATCTATGGTATGGATGTGAGCATGCAAGGCAATTGGGTGCCTGAATGTTATGTCAGCAGACAGTAGACACCCATAGTAGCATCATGACATCTGTAACACATACTGTAGCCACCATAGTAGCCAGTACTACAAAGGGTGACAAAATCCACTGCAGGAAATGTGCTGAGTGACATGTGTGACCATATGACCCACACATACAAGTCAGGGCAGTTCACATACCCAAGAACAGTCTCAGCCAGCAGGACAGGTGTAGACAAACCCAAACAGAGCCTGTACCATGGCCCCTGAATAATGGCTATGCTTAACCTCCCCTCAGGCCTACACAGACAGACTACAGCAGGGCAGGCAGTGGGATCTTAGTTCTGAAGGGTAGGAAGTCAGACAATAATATGTAGGGCAACCAAAGCCATGATCTGTAGTACACTGGTATGCCTCTAGTCTGCATGATAGTTAACAATACAGAATGAAATGGAGTACCTGACATACCAGTACAGCCATAGCAAATGTGTACAAGTGTCACGTGTGCCCCCCACATCCTACATAGTAATGTAATAACAGTCAGGTGTACCCCCCTCCAATCCTGTGTAGAACTGTAGAAATAGACAGGTGTTCCCCCCATGTAGTATTGTAATAACAGTCAGGTGTGCCCCCCATGATGTGTAGAAATGTAGAAATAGTCAGGTGAGCCCCCCACCCTACATAATAATGTAATAACAGTCAAGTGTGCTCCTCCAACCCTGTGTAGAAACATAGAAATAGTCAGGTGAGCCCCCCCCCCAATCATATGTAGAAATGTAATAACAGTCAGATGTGCCCTCCCAACCTTGTGCAGAAATGTAGAAATAGACAGGTGTGCCCCCTATATAGTAATGTAATAACAGTCAGGTGTGGCCCCCCATCATATGCAGTAATGTAGGAACAGTCAATGCTAAATGCTTGATGGATACCCTGCAGAAACAGCATGCCACCTGTTGGTGTACAACACCAAGGTCAGCACTGCAGTACAAACTACCTGGACTTGATCCACACCTTAAATACAGAAGGCCATACTGGGCATGTTAACACACTTAGAGAAATTAAAGGCGATGTCAGTCAACAACATACTGAAAGGTCATACCGGGCATGCTCACACACTTAAACACAAGAAGGCCATGTCTACAAACACCAGTGGACCAGACATATCTGGCTGTTGCAGTTGTTAGTGCAGAAACTCATCAGTATGCCCCATGCATGCCTTGCACACACAGTGGATAGGAATACAAACATATATGTAATATCAACACACTATAATAAGCCAAAGGTACATGTACATAGATGTGTGGAACAGGGTGACTGTGACAAGGAGCCATCCAGGCCTGTCCCACCCAGCACAGAGCTAAAGGGCCCCAACCACATGAGGTTCAGATGTCACTCACTGCAGAAACTAGCCACCAGTATCTGTCAGTATAACAGACTATTGGTGCATGTGCCAGCTGTGAAACATGATGGTACAAGGCAGTAGTCATCTAGCAGCTGTATACATGTACCTGTGAAATATGACTCTGTGTGTGCCCACATGTGGCATGTCAACCTCTACATGAATGGGTTATGGACCATGCACACACACTGTCCTCCCCATCACCCTACTATGACATGCCTGCTGAGGTCATCCACTGTGAAATACACCGGTGGGAGAGATGTAGCCGAGTGATCTTTGTGGTGCATGCCATAACTTTGTTCTGCTATAGAGTGATAAAATAGTTAGGTAGGGGTTCAATTCCCGGACATGGCAACTTTGTGCTTCTGTGAAGAGTGCAATGCTTTTTAGGGTAGTCACATTCCCTACAATTCAAATGCTCATCTTTGGCAAGGCTGCTGATGTCATCCAACTAGAAATACACCTCTGGGAAGTTCCACCCCAGTAATCTCTGTAGTGTGGCCTATAACTGCGTACTGCTGTAGTGTGATAAATTAGTTAGGTAGCTATTCTAATCCCAGCCATGACAAGTGTATGTGTGTGCATCTGTCTGTGTAGTGAACAATGATTTTTAGGGTTGTCGCACTCCCTACAATTCAAATGCTCATCTTTGGCAAGGCTGCTGATGTCATTGCCTAGAAATACACCTCTGGGAAACTATAGCCCAGTAGTCTCCATAGTGCGTCCTGTAACTGTGTACTGCTGTAGTGTGATAAAATAGTTAAATAGATGTTTTAATTCCAGACATGGCAAGTGTGTGTGTGTGTGTGTGTGTGTGTGTGTGTGTGTGTGTGTGTGTGTGTGTGTGTGTGTGTGTGTGTGTGTGTGTGTCTGTCTGACTCTGTTTGTGCAGAGAGCAATACTGTTTAGGGTAGTCACACTCCCTACAATTCATATGCTCATCTTTGGCAAGGCTGTTGATGTCATCCACCTAGAAATACACCATTGGGAAGAAACAGCCCAGTAATCTCCGTAATGCATCCTGTAACTGCATATTGCTGTAGTGTGATATCGAACTCTAGTAGGGTTCTATACCCACCCATGGCAGTTCTGGATGTTTTGTGTGTGTTTCAATGTCTGTGTAGGGAACAATGCATTTTAGGCTACTCACACTCAGTACATTTCAAATGCCCTACTTTGGCAAGCCTGCTGATGTCATTCATTGTGAAATACACCTTTGGGGAAAAAGTTCTCTGTTAATCCATGTGGTGCGTCCCATAACAGCTCCATGTTGTAGTGTGATATGGATGTCTGTTTAGAGTTTTCTACCCACACATGTTGGTTGTAGGTGTTTTGTGTGTGTTTCAATGTCTGTGCAAGGAGCAATGCATTTTAGGCTAGTCACACTCAGTACATTTCAAATGCCCTGTTTTGGCAATCCCGCTGATGTCATTCATTGTGAAATACACCTTTGGGGAAGAAAGTCTACAGTGGTGCATCCTATAGCAGCTCCATGCTGTTGTTTGATATAGACCTCTGTTAGTGGTTCTATACCCACACATGTTGGTTGTGGATAGTTTGTGTGTGTCACTGTCTATATAGGGAACAATGCATTTTAGCCTAGTCACGCTCACTTCATGTTGAATGTCTTACTTTGTCAATCCTGCTGATGTCATCCAATGTGATATACACCTTTGGGGAATATGTAATCCAATAATCTCTGTGGTGTGTACTATAACTGCATAGTGCCTGAGTGTAATATAACTGCATAGTGCTGTAGTGTAATAAACTAGTTAGGTAGGGGTTCTACTCCCAGACATGACAGGTATGTGTGTGTAACTTGTATCCTATTTTGAGGTGGATGTGAGTGTCTGATATCTGGGACCAATGTGGAGAGGATTTTGAACTTTCTTATTTGGTGGCCCTAGTATATATCACAATGTCCACCATACAGGAATAACAGATGTGAAATAGCCGAGAGGCTGGGGTGCAAATGCATACGCAACCATGACATCAAGGCCAGGCAATCACAATTAGCAACCCCAGTATCACCCAGAGCACACTCTCAACCCATGCCCCCATCCCCCCCCCACACACACACACACACACACACACATGCCTAGGCAACAGCCAATATGTGGGTAGTACACTGAATATTGGCCACTGATAGTAACTATGGAGTGATTGCAGTGGGCTACACAGGGCATGGCACCCTGTCCATCTGTCCAATAGGCACATACATGCAGACAGTACATCTTCACCATGTTCCCCACTGGACACCTGCAACACCTGTGGTGCCATTGCATGCGACCAACAAAGGACATACCATGCCTGAAAACATGCCATGTATGGACAGATGCCAATGACACTAGGGAATGCTGTTAGCATGCTATCAATGTAGGTGCAGGGTAAACCTGCAGTCCATTACCAGTTCCCGCCACAGGTGGCCAAGACTGGCACATCTGATAATAACCTGTGTACACAACATGGGCCAGACACCCCAGGTATAGTTCCACATGTCACTGTACATGCATGTGAGAGGTGTGCTCATCCAGGACACCATCCATATCATGGAGTAAGGAACACATACATAGCAAGTGATGCAAAGCATTGGCCACACACAATAGTCACCCAGGTGACTGGATGGGGGATACAATACCCACCTGTGTGGGCAAATGCAGAAACTACAGCCATGTGCCACAATGCTGACCATTGTCATGTGGTCTGATGCTAAGGTATACCCATGTATAGCCGTCTGGCACAGTCAGCACCACACACCCATGCAGAAATGCACCCATGCATGTCAGTACTGGCACCCTGTTTGTTTGTGTGTGTGTGTTGTATAATGTGTATGATCGCATCCACACTCACTACAACCCCCACTGGCATACTGAAGCATGCTGTCTGATGTCAGACACCTCCCCATACCCTTTGCCCATATCACCTCTGTATGACCCCTGTGGTGCATGTGATATCTGCACAGTAATGTGTTGTGGCAATCTCACTAGTGATGGGTTGTACTCCTGGCCCCGCCAAGTGTGTCAATGTGTGTGCATCCCTGTGATAATGTGGCTGTGTTGATGCTGGCACCTGTATATGCAGACAGGCATGTGTACTACACCTACCATATAGCTACCATATCACTGTTGCAGTTGTCACTCACCATTATATATATGTTCTGAGGGCTCCACACCATGTAGCCTACTTGGTGCATCTAATAACTGCATAGAACTGTGATAGCACTATATAGTCGTCAGGGGTTTGATATCCTGTGCTGGTAGGTGTGTGACACAAACTTTATTCTCCCACCCCTCCCTGACTTGTCTTTGCCTCTGTCGACCTCTCTCACTCCCTCTCTGGTGGATGTGGAGACCTACACCTGTTTTGCTTAGGCAGCGACATGTGTATTTTAAGTGATGCTCATGATCAGCTGTTGACCTCTGCATGAATTGCAGCCCTCCTCTAGCTGATTGCATGTGGAACAGCTGTGGTAACATTCCCATAGCCAATTGCATGGAAACACACTCCAATATCTAGGAACATCATGTTGGTGTTGGCCCTTTTCATTCACTGTGAGCAGGAACTAGATCTGTTGTTTGGCAAACAGCATCTTAGATGGATTGGGGATTTACCTCTAACAACATACACTGTGGAAGCAGGGCAACACACAGGAGGGGAATGTGCCTGACCTGACTACAGACTGTAAGTTCTGCTATACTGCATGTAGAGTAATGTTGGTTTAACAATGTGTGTGTGTGTGTGTGTGTGTGTGTGTGTGTGTGTGTGTGTGTGTGTGTGTGTGTGTGTGTGTGTGTGTGTGTGTGTGTGTGTGTGTGTGTGTGTGTGTGTGTGTGGATATGGCATATGGCTATCCTACATGTTTTAATTCCTGCCATGTCAGTTCTATGTTTATGAGGAATCCCCGTCTGTAGTGTCATCTGCAGACTGGTCAGTGTGTTGTGCCCTTGGTTTCATGTGTTACCTACAGAGCATGTATCTGTGAACTTCAGAAGGTAGTTTGAGGATTGCAGTCTGTAGATGGTGAAAGCGTGACAGTTACTGACTTCATATCCCTCATAGGACATATGTTGCAACAAACCCTGTTACAACAGTAAATGTATGAGGTTATCACAGCAACATGTCAATATTAGCCCTGTGTATGTGCTTCCAGCCACAACTCTGTCAACCTTTGTACATATGTTGTGCATTAAGAGGTGCATATGTGCTGTACACCATCATTAGTGTCATCATATCTGATAACAAGCCAGTGAGATATCAGACTACTACACATGTTATGTATAGTAGGGGTTATATTTGATGACATAACCTGGACATTCTGTGGTAATTTGTACAGTACTGAGGTCTGTGTACCTATGGTGAATGATGACAGTGTGTGTATTGTTAATATGTACTTTAGCCTGTGTACAGACTGTGGTAGATGTCATTGTTATAGGTCCCATCCTATCTGATGTTACATGCTGCTCCACTGTATGTTAATGTATTGGCTTACATGTTTGTAGGGCCATACACACACATGTTCCATACCACAGACAGCCAGCAGACCAAACAGTGTATCAGCCCAGTATATGTAGGGTTAGTCTGTGAGTGGCACATATGAGGATGGTGTTAAACAGACAGTCCATATACTGTAATATTATGCTAGCTTACCATATGTGGCTGTGGCATGTTCATATTGCTTGTGGTTATGCACTTTCACACAGGTGTATATTACCCTGTGCTGTGGCATGCCTACAGAGCCTGTTATATATGCAGGTACATGTGCATTCCTCCATAAGATATGTAGGCCAGTGTTGACCCAGTCTGCCTGTAGCCTGCACAGTGCGTTGTTACATGCCTAGCAGCTTAGTGTACTTACCCAGTGAGATGTCATGTGCAGATACTTGCCAGATGTACTGCTGCTGGGCCCCTTGTAACAGTCATGTATGTCAGACAGAGCAGTGGGATGCTGCACAGATCTATGTCAAATCTAGTGGGTAGTATGTGGCCATTGCACCCCTGTACCAGTAGTTAATATGTGTCAGGCCAGGCAGGGGTGTGTGAATGCATAACCTATGGTGGCATATGTATATCAGTTGTTATGTGTTATACCCATCTACATGGCTGTTAACATCCATATTGTCGGGCATGGTACACATGTTTTGCACTAAGGGGTTCTGTGTATACCTCTGGACTGTACAGGGTGTTTCAGAATATCCACATATATTGGCCAATATCTCTGCTGCAGTCCACAGGGGCATTACATGCTAGCAGTGGTACTTTACTATGATGTCCTTAGGATGTCTGTCAGTAGCCAATGGCACACATGTGGAAAGCAGATGTCACCTCCCACACACACCATGTCTGTGAAGACAATCCCAATTACAGTAGCAATAGTCTACTAATATACCTGCTATACATACCTGACATTCCCTTGCACTACGAAGTTGGGGCTATAGGTGTGGGGTAGGGCTACATTCCATGTCCAGGACATATGGTGAAAATATATGTACATAAAATTATCCAAATATATATATATATGATTACACATATACATAGCGACATATATAGATGGGTATGTATATGTACACAGATAAACATATACATGCCCAGATAAATACATATCTCTAGCAATATATGTCTACACATATGCAGATAGTGATACATATGCACATATATGTATGGATATCTACAGATATATCGACAGTAGTAGGTATATCAGAATAGATATGTATGCACATATAGTTATATATATATATATATATATATATATATATATATATATATATATATATATATATAAACATAACTAGGCATATTTGTACACATAGGATGTGCATACATATATAGCTATATACACATATATCTATATGTACATATACATATACCTACATATACACATATGCATATATGTATAGATATGCATACATATATACATACGAAGAGATGTACACATGGCCATATATATGTAGCACTATACAGATGTGTATACAGACATATGTATGAGTATACATTGTATGTACATGTAGACATCTATATACCTATGATATGTATACAACCATATTTCTGTCATGAGTAAACATCACGGTTGTGTATATCCTCCCACATGTATTTCACCGTATGTATCTGCTATGTGTACATTATGATAAAACAACATATATGATGCCACAGTCATATTAATAACAAGGACTACACAATCTAGGAAGTAAAGGCAATTGTTTAATATTACTCAGTATGTGTAATGACAGCTATATTGGTAAGACTACAGTTGTCTCCATAGTTGTCATGGTGTAGTAGTTAAGTGCTGTGACTTCAGCATAAAGGGTCCTAAATTCAAGATCAGCAAGAGCTGTTCATTTTGTTGCTTGTCAGAAGAAGGGCTGTCAGATAAAGAGTGGGTAAGGCAGTTTTTGTGCAATGTAAGCCACGCACGTCAGTATCACGACATTGCTAGGTAGGGGTCTAGTCCCAGTGTTGGCAGGTAACAGTGTGCGTGTATGAAGATGGGTCTACATCAGGTTGCAGGGTATACACCCCTCAGCGGGCCACCTGTCCATGTGGCACAGGTAATACCCGGTATAGTAACCTGTGAAATGTGTTTGAGTGTACCCCAGATATGTCATTGTCATGGTGTCAGCACAGTGACATACCCTGTTCTGCAATATGACTGCAGACCATCCTCGTGCTGACACATGTACACCTACAAAACACATGGATAACATTTTAGAGACCACAACCAAGCAGTGTTACTAATAGCTAGAAGGCATCATTGCTGGATGGCTACACTACCTGCCAAATATGCCTCACACTCTACTCCCTACAACATGTTACATTGCAGGACTGTGATACACTGGTGTATTGTCACAGTGTGCATCAGAACCATATCAACCTGTCCTTGTATCGGTGGTATGGATGAGAGGAAAGGGGCACAGGTATCATCATATGCATGGGGTGTGGTGTTGGTTTGCCAGAGACCGAGGGTGGGCCATACATTTGACACCATGTGTGTGGGTGAGGGGTGTACTCTGGGGAGCTGGCTGAAGTGATGTGGTGTGTGTAGGTATGAGGTTGCCATAGGTGTGTTTGCATAGTGTGTGGGTATGCATGCACACAGTTCTGCCATGTGGCTGCCCTACACAGGTGTTTATGGACAGCTGCAGACCATACCTGGCAGGGTGTGCAGTTCACTGCCTCCAGCCATGGACACTTGGACTGTGCCTGCCAGGGGTTCTGCAGGCACATCTAGGTACAGGTGTTGATGTGCTACTCTCATCTGCTGATGACATTTGTCTGCTGGTACCAGGTCCCTCCTGGGACTGGCCAGGACCATGTGCACATGGCCTGCTGTGGTGTGGTGTGGACAGCACAACCCCCACGGGAGGCCCTTGGTGTTCTAGCATGCCCACGTTGACTGCCAACTGTTGGTGTTGCAGGCCCATGTCCACGTGGGCATCACCACATCCTCACCACATGTTGAAGCATGGACACACCATGGCTGATGAGAGCCATCATCTCATCATGCTGTCTATCCCCTTGCTCGGTAGAAGCACGGATGGCACCCAACAGTTCACGGAGGTTGTCCCTGCGACAGCAGCCCTCTGCAGCCTAAGGCCCTGTCTGGTGTAACTCTTGATATGTACCTGTGTTGCCATTACAGCCTGAAACATGCTTCTGCTGGTTACAGCAATGTCACCTATGCCAGGGGCATGATGTCCAGTGGCGCTACCATGAGTACCCTGGGATATGTGTCAGCCTGCCGGACATCTGGCTATGCCCACTGTGACCAGACACAATAGGCATGGTTACCACACTTTCCTGTGCACTGCCACTGAATGCCAGCTGTCCCTCTGCTATGGCCACTGGTGATGAGGTGTGTATAGGCACTGTAACTGTATGTGGGGGTGGGGTGGCTAAAAGGGGG
Source organism: Protopterus annectens (assembly GCF_019279795.1). NCBI lineage: Eukaryota > Metazoa > Chordata > Ceratodontiformes > Protopteridae > Protopterus > Protopterus annectens. The sequence goes on along the minus strand of NC_056744.1, from coordinate 1,293,519,829 downwards.
ATGTCAAATGTTTGTGCAGTGTCGGCCCCTGACAGCCCCACCTGTGCCTCAACATTATTATTATCATCATCATCATCATCATCCGTGTCTGTATGGACACCTACATCAAATTGATGCAGGAGGGACCCTGACCCACCTCGCCACCTGAGGGGAAAGAATAAACACACTTTAAAACCTATATAGCATTGCCTAACAGTACACACACACACACACACACACACACACACACACACACACACACACACACACACACACACACGCACACACACACACACAAACACACACACACACACATCTCCATAATACCTACCGGCCCATGGCTTTACAGAAAGTCCCACGTATATGTCCATGTGTTACCCCATCCTGCATCACACTTGTTAACATACACACATTGATACTTCTCATTAACATCAGAGTCCATTAAATGCCCACACAAGCAGCCACAACACAAGGCATGTTGCTTCTTTACCTGCCTGACCTGTGTGTAGTGGATTTACATGGCCTCAATGCTGTCATTCGGTATGCACCCTCTATATGGCCAGAATGAAGTGCGGGGTCCCTATATGTGTGGGCTACTATTTTGTATCCATAATAGCTCCCATTGGTATGTCATGAGTATGTAATGCTCAGTAAATGCCAGATATGCTGGTCTGTCAGCCCATCATGTGTCAGCTGTAATATTTGGACATAGTCCCTGGTGTTGACTATTACTTCTCCAATCTATCTGTAGCGCTGCATACGTGGGTTGTAGGTGACCTTTCTGCTAACTTCAATATTAAGTGTGTACCTGGAGTCTACCTTCCCTCTGGATGCCTGTTCCATGCTACAGACCATATTATACTATTTGCTGTCCTGTGATTACATGACAGGTATTCCTGGTGTGTTATGTGGCAGTCCATGTTCATGTACTGCACGGTCCCAAAGGGGGGTACAGCCATATGAACACTCCAATCACACATGTGCATTCATGGTCACACACATAAACACACACATGCACACAAGCATCATACATGCATCTATCTCCCACCACTTCACCAGAGTGACCCTGCAGGCAAACTAACCACCAGGATGCACACACACACACACACACACACACACACACACACACACACACACACACACACACACACACACACACACACACACAGGTGAGGTTGCACAATGGTCATACACACAGTCCTCCTATTACCCATCTGCCAAAATGTCAAATGTATGGTACAGAACAGCATGCAGTTCAGCTATAGTCAATCCCTGCTAGCAACAGTATACATGCATATGATACATGTGCTGTGACTAGGCGATGCCTCTGCCCCTGGATACCACTGCACCCATGTACACAGTATTACTGTGCACAGGTGTACAACCCACTGCGGAATGTGTAGTACTGTGTCAGTTATGTCAGCTGTACCTCTCACAGCCCCTATGTGTTTCAGCAACACATACCTGGGATGATATGTGGACTGTTGTCATTGGTGAATACCTGATGTCTGATTTACAGCTGTCAATATCAACAGACCATGTATGACCACTGCAGAAATGCTTACACTGACAACCATTAGAGCATACTGTGGCTATAGGGGGTGTACACACCTTTAGTGGGTTTACACACACATCCTTGTTCTGCCTTGGGACCACAGCACTGCATATCTTAGCAGTACACAAGCCCAGTATGTAACATATGTCCTGTACTTTTATGTGAAGTGTCTACAGATTGTGTTAGGTGTGTCGCTGCTGACCACAATGTATACACACCATGTGGGCATATGTGTCCACATCCTTATCATGACGGTTTATCACAACTCTTGTTGTGTGTACTACAGCAGTCACTGCTCATGGCAGGGGTATACCAGTGTGGGCCTTCTGCAATTGCCAGTGTATGTTCAGTCTACCCTACACATGTCCCCCTATTCTGCATGATTGCAAGGTCTACTCATGTGCACATCCCATGGTGTTCACACAATGCCATCACTATTGCAGTGTGGGTAGGGTTACGGCTGCCTTATGTCCTGAACCTGAGTATATGCAGATAGGGCCATTCCTACCATCCTTAGGATCCCTGCTGCAGTGCAATGATGTGTCATGCTGAGACTCCCCCTCCCTCAACTTTTGTGCAGATGCATGACAGGTAAGCCCTACACATGTGTGTCACCTTGCAGTGTCCCATACACTGAACACCACAAGTTGTAACCTAGACTCAGCAGATAATGTGGACTCAGCGTTGAAAGGTAAATTAAAAATGCTGGTTACTGCCACAGCACGCTTGCTTATAAAAAAGATAAGTAAATGGATAAATAACTCAAGCAAGCGTTGACAGAGTGAGAAATAACCTTCTATGTGTAAAAAATCCAAGTAATCCGGTCTTCTGAGACAAATAATTCAGTTTATTACACAGATAAACCACGATAAGCTCTTTCACTAACTAGTAGCTTCTTCAGATCAGATGTGTCCCTGTGAGACCGTGCATATTACAGCAACAATACATGCACATGTTCAGCCTGCATTCAGGGTAGGTGTGTTAGATGTGTGCATGGAATATACCATCACCATTACATGTCCAGTGTGTTGGCATGCATCTACATAAGACATACTCATCATCTACAGGCTGCTGCCTTGTTGTTACCCTGGAGGTACCTACATAGGAGGGTGAGAGATGCAGTGTCAGTGGCTACACCTGTGGCACTGCTACAGGCTGGGTGCAATACTACCATACATCAATGGTAAATTCCCACAATACTACCACATCTGGGCATCTGTTTATCACTACAATGTAGCAACACAATATATCTATGGCATGTCAGATATGCATGATGTACCTCTACCACTGCGGATATTTACACAACAGTGGTTTACTGATGTGCCCTGTGTCCTTACCTGCACCCTCCTCAGCTGGTGTATGGGTGACAGCCACCTCCATGAAGGAGTCCAGTGGTTGTTGGTGTTCCGGATGGGCAGGTGCCACAAGGCTGGCCAGGAGCTCCTCCACATGTATCAGGGGGGATGGACATCATGCCCCCCATGGTGAGGTGATCCCCCCGGACTGCGGCTGCTTGCCAACAGGAATCGCAAAGCAGGTCGCTGCAATGATGCTGGACCTGCTCATAACTGCAGTTATGCAGGTCGACATAATTGACCCTGTGTACTTGATCATTCCACAGGGCAGTCCACTCCTGCTGGTCATCAGCTGTCTTGCCAAAGTGGACCTGGTAGTGCAGTACCAGGTGGTTGATGATGACCTCATTTTCATCTGCTGAATACACAAGTAACCTGCTGTGTGACATCTTGACTGAAAGACATAAAGATGGAAACAGGCCTGAGCAACTCATATGGCAGGGTTACCACAGTTCGTAATACACATCTCTGTCACTCCCCACCATATTAGCGTCAACAGACTGTACACACAACTCATTAGGTATGGCTATAGTTTAACTAGCGTGGAAAGATTGTGTATTGTACCACACATTCTGCTATGTGATTGTAGCCATGTCCACTGTGTGGACTCTAACATTGCTGTTCTGTTACAGACTATTCAATTGCATGCCATTGTCAGAGCCATTATGGTTACATATATGCCAGTGGTATGGCTGCTCTGAGATTTCTGCACATCTGACACTCTTTGTTATTGGGGAGATAGATCTATACATGCTATTACTACCAACAAATGTTCCATAAATTAATTTCACTGGATGTCCACATCCCGACCCCAGCCCCAGCCCAGAAAACCACAGTGAAAAACTTCTCAAAAGCAAACTTCTCACTTCTCAAAACCGAAGTGGAATCCTTCAAGGCCCCAGGGCCAGTGGAAACTACGGCCCAAACTGCAGAATCCTATATAAACACATTCTACGGACATCTCCAGGAATGCATGGATCATGCTATCCCAAACAAAACCAAAACCCAAACATCCAAAGTCAGGCGTCCAGTCTGGTGGACCGAAGCCATAAATAAACTGTACAACAGAAGGAGGAAGATACTACATGATAGAGCAAAATCCCTAATAGGGAAGGCATCTCTGATCAGTGCTAACAAAAAAATACGATCCCTCATAAAATCCTCCAAGGCCAGCTTCGAGAGAAAAATTGCTCAGGACACTAAAGACAATCGTAAGGCTTTTTTCAGTTATGTTAGGAACCTGGGATGCAACTCCCAGACTTGTTCTGAGTTGATTCTAAATGACAAAAAATACACTGAACCCACAGACATCGCCACTATCCTGGCAAACAGGTTCAGTGCAAACTTCTCCACCCCCTCCCCCCCAAGAAAAGAGCAAGTATCTATCCCGGCAGAGGGTTGCCTCCCAAACATCTCTGATGCTCAGGTGAAGGCTGCCATCTCCAAAGCAAAAAACACTGCTTCCATGGGACCAGATGGCGTCCAGGGTTGCATCCTACATGAACTCCAAGAAGAACTAATCCCTCAAATAAAACTTCTGTACAATCTCAGCCTCACTACAGGATATGTGCCCACAGAATGGCATACAGCAACAGTGGTCCCACTCCACAAAGGTGGAGCCTCTACGGACCCTGGAAATTATTGCCCCATAAGCCTGACTAGCTTAGTCTGCAAGGCTATGGAGAGGATCATCATGGAGCTTATAAACAAAGACATTGGGGACCTACAGACACTAGATCCTACCCAGTTCGGCTTCGTCAAGGGGAGATACTGCCTTTTGAACCTGGTTGACTCCTTCTAAACAGTCACCAAAGCCATAGATGAAGGGAAGGTAGTCCACACAGCCTATCTGGACCTAGCAAAGGCATTTGACACAATACCCCACTCGGGCATCATAGATAAGCTATCCAGCTTAAATATAAACCTCTATGTCACAAGATGGGTTGCAAACTGGCTCAAAGACAGAACCCACAGAGTGAGAGCTGCTGGAGCCATGTCAGACTCAAAACCGGTCACAAGTGGCATCCCACAAGGTTCTGTCCTGGGACCGTTCTTGTTCGGTATATACTTTTCCGAGGTACAGGCCAACGTGGGAGGACTATGGCTCACCAAGTTTGCAGACGACTGCAAACTAGGCTCCATAATCAACTCTCCAGCTGACACAAACATCCTTCAAAAAGGTCTCACAGAGATGGATAACTGGTGCCAGAGCCATGGTCTAAAGCTAAATGCCAAAAAGTGTATAGTCATACCCTTTGGCAAAAACAATGTGCCCACAAATTACCACATAGGCGGTAACCCATTAAGTACAGAGAAAGAAATTAGGGATCTGGGGACCCAAGTTGATAGCAATCTCTCCTTTGACAACCACATTGCCAAAGTGGTTAGAAAGACCTTTTACATAGCCCACCTCATCATGAAAGGATTCACCTCTAGATCATGAGAGGTAATCGTGCCCCTTTATTCATCCCTCATCAGGCCCATCATAGAATACAATGCCCCTTTTGGGATGTACCTTACCTGACACCTGCAGCAATTAGAAAGACCCCAAAAGTATTTCACCAAGAGGATCAAGGGTCTAAAACAGATGCCATATGCTGCTCGGTTAATAAAACTCGAGGGACTTGAACCTCAGCACTGAAATAAATAGAACTTGCTGGAGGGACAGATTCATAACCCAGAGGCTCCCTTCGCTCTGGAATAGAATTCCAATTCATGTTAGGCAGAGCACCTCACTGAATCTCTTCAAGAAGAATCTTGATGAGTGGATGGGGGATCGTAGGTTTGCCCCCGGGATTACTTTTGTGTCACTATTAGACAGAGGCACAGCAAACTAAACCTTAAAAAGGGCACAGTATACTCAAATCAAGGGGTGGCGTAAGCCAAACAAAATCGGGCTAAGCTTATAATTGCCCCAGGGCAGATAGCCTAGTATGAACCTATGAACCTATGAACCTATAACAGTGACACAATAACATGTATATGTTCTATTGGCCAGCTGATCCACCTCTCCACACCCATATGACCAGGATACCTGGCCACATCACATGTGTGTGCCAACCTGGGGCCTCCTCATGTACTGTTACAGCAATACCATCAAGTGGAACCACCCAAGGGGTGTTGCCCTCCCTCAGGGCATACACAAACATGTTCCTGTCCCCTGAGCTCAAGTCTAGGGTCTGTTCCATACCGGGCTCCACAGACGCATGACAGATGTGCTACATCAGTCTGAGACACCCAGTACACATTCACATGTCCAACATGCTCCTCCTGCTCAGCCTCCAGACCAGGCACCTTCAGGACATGGAGTGCTGTTGTGAGTGGCAGTTGATGGGAGCCTTGTACCCATTGTGCCCATATTGGGGACCATGGGGCATCCACATCACAGACCATACACACACCATCCACAGTGTTTACCCACCACGTGTCACATACCACTCCTGTAGACTGTCCTCTATATCTACCAATCCTGACCACCTCCACATATGTATCTGTCATAATTCCCCATACTCCCATTGCATACTTCACAGACGGGAGCAATGTGGTGCTAAGAAGGGACTAACATGTGACATACCCATGCATGGTGCACACATTGCCAGCTGTAGATATCTGTGTGTATTACTATGTGTGCTGCTGCCTCACACATAGCACACATCACTGTGGTAGTGATATATGGGCATGTATTTACATACATATATGTTTGCGTGTGTGTTTGTACATATGTAGACATGTGCATATAGGCATTACATCCACCACCAGCTATTGGCCACGTCATATACATACTTCCCATTACACAGCACATACTGTGATGGCTTACATCTTGTCTGTCAGTGCTGACCTGCACAGTTAACAGCTATGGCCCTCTACCCACAGGGACAAACACTATTGTCCGAGCAGTTGTTCAGTTGAACATCATCACAACAACACCTGATGGCACATATAACTCATTCCACATCATCTATCCCATTATGATGGACCAGGTACTATATACTTCACATACTTGTTGTGGGAATGGTGTATTTATGAATGGCAGCTGCCTAAATGCCTGTGTTTTCAGCTGTTAGTTTGCTGAACTGTATTTATCTCTCTCACTCTCTCTCTCTCTCGCTCTCTCTCCCTCTCTCTCTCTCTCTCTCACTCTCTCCAGTGAATGGATTGACCTGCTTTGAGTAGATTACAGCCTAGCTTTAGTAGGTGATGTGTTTG